>NC_091177.1:12742778-12862778 GCF_040958095.1 Procambarus clarkii
CTTCGTCTATTACAATCCCTTGATCTATCTTCCTCCGTCTATTGCAACCACTTAATCTATCTTCCTCCGTCTATTACAACCCCTTGATCTATCTTCCTCCGCCTATTGCAATCATTCGATCTATCTTCGTCTATTTGAACCCCCTTAATCTAACTTCCAACGTCTATTTCAGCCCCTTTGAACTATGATCAATCATCTGATGTTCCTTAGATGACATTGACAATTTTCAGTTTCTAGAAAAGTTGTCGACGATAGCTTTTGTTTGTTTTCCTCTAACTCTTCCACTTGGGATGCCCAGCGGTGCCCGGGTCTCTCTCCTCCACTCCTCTGTTGCTGTCTTCGCCTCTATTCCAATCTCCTCTACCTCATCTCTCTTCACATATTCCCAATCTCTTCCCCCCCTCTCCACTTTTCTCCCTCCTCTTTATCTCCTCCTCTCTCTCTCTCTCTCTCTCTCTCTCTCTCTCTCTCTCTCTTTCTCTTTCAGAAAATAAAATCACGAAGCACTGAAACAACTACTAACTACTAAAAACTCTATGGGGAATCAGTTTCCTGATTTTAGACCATGAAAATCACAGTGGGGGTCGCTGTAGACGCCTATATTTCTTACATGGTGGCACTGGGGCCGACCCCGACTGGCCAGTGACGTACTCCTCATGTGTATGCAATTGTGTCTATAGTTGCTCATATTTTACACCCTCTACGCTTATTGTTATGTATTTGCCAGTGTGTTACGTAATTACAGGCCGTTCACATTGATTGAGTCTTAAATACCCAGGTACTGTTTGGCTGTTTTCCCGTCTATATGACTGTTGTCTATCATATTTCTATCTCCTGTCTACTACTACTACTACTACTGATCTTATTTGTCCCCAAAGTGTTCCATAGTCGAATTGCTCTTGCGCTTTTCCCGCTGATAATTATATCTTATTTGTTTGTTTCCTGTCCGGATCGTGTTTAATACCTGTCTCTTGTCTGCTTCCTGTATGTTAACTATCTGTCCTTTCCTTTGTCCGTTACCGTCCTCCGCACATTTCCCTTCATAATAGTTTGCATCTCGGAATTCAGACAGGTAAAAAATCATTATTTTTTGTATATTGATGAACTCATTATATTAATCAACAGGTGTTCATAATTATTTACCTTTTCTTAAACAGTGTCAATATGTACCGAAGTGGCGGAATTCGTGTGATCTCAAATAGTAACTTTATCACTGTTGTATTTATTCGGTCATTATTTATTATTTAAAATCATTAATATCTGTTTTCTTGACAAGTCGACTTACTTGTACACTCATGTACACACACACACACACACACACACACACACACACACACACACACACACACACACACACACACACACACACACACACACATGTATCTGTGTGTGTGTGTATTGACTTTGCCCAAAACTAGCCAAACAAAAACTTTTTGCTAGTTTCGCACACTGACATATACCGGTGGTATATCTCAGTGTAGCTATATACGTATAGTTGTAATGACTATACGTATACCGGTGGTATGCTCTCAGGCTCCTGGTTTGAATAACGCGCACATCGACAAGATATGATATTCATCTTAGTAAAGTTTCTTCATCTCACGTGATATATCCTAACATAGTTGTCTTATGATAATTACACATAGAGAAGTCACCCTAACGTGATATAAATCAATGAGAACATCAACTCGAGCTGTTAGGAGACTCGAACTCTCGACCCACAGGCTACCCGCCACAATCTCGACCGCTTGCCGCCAGCTGGGACACGCCCGCTGTGATACAGGCCTCTGGTCCGCTAGAGCAGGTGTCCTTAACCGGGGGGGGGGGGGGGTGTCCAAATCTGGAAGGGCAGGTATGGGGGCCAAATAATCGGGGTTTGGGACGCGATTTCTGAACAGTTTTTAAATTGGGACAACGACAAAAACATCAACAACTTCACAAGTATATATGTATATATGTATATATATGTATATATATATATATGTATATATATACATATATATATGTATATATATATATATATATATATATATATATATATATATATATATATATATATATATGTATGTATATATGTATATATATACATATATATATGTGTATATATATATATATATATATATATATATATATATATATATATATATATATATATATGTATGTATATATGTATATATGTGTGTGTGTGTCATTTGCCGCGTTTCTATAAATAAACATGATACAATACTTATGATTTTTTTCCAGCTGGGTTCCTAGCTATTCATATGTAAAGTAAAACTAAATGTATTTTGACGTCAGGTTGGTACTGGATGGTGATGGTGAGGGGGTGATGGTGTGATGGTGACGGGGTGATGGTGTTGGTGATGGTGATGGTGATGGTCATGTTGATGGTGAAAGGGCTAGTAATGGTGATAGTGATAGTGATGGTGGTGGTGATGGTGATGGCTTCAACCTTCTAGCGAGAGGCTGTGGATGCATATTGTGTAATCCATTGGAGATCTGTAATCGTAAAAAGGTTTAGAGCCCATCATCTCCAAATATATATATATATATATATATATATATATATATATATATATATATATATATATATATATATATATATATATATATATATATATATAATGTAAACTCATTTAGAAGCAGCCTTGAGGTAAACACTGTATAGGAGGAGGCGTGAGAGGCTCAGACACTCTACGTATTCACTTTACCTCTCGTATATCTCTGCGGGTCGTTTACAGTCGTCGAGCAAAAATTTATGATTCCAAAGAGCCGGTTTAGTGGACGCAATCTAAAATAATTGAGGCACGAGAGTGTCTTTTTGCACCAAAAATACATTTGCTACGATATGTACACTTTGGATAAGGCAACACCTCACACACACCTCACACACACACACACACACCTCACACACACACACACACACACACACACACACACACACACACACACACACACACACACACACACACACACACACACACAGATGTATTTCTTTGGCTTATTTTTTTAAAACCCGTTACTTACGAAGGTCATCTTTAGTGATAAGAAGGTGGTAGTGGAATGTGTGTGTGTGTGTGTGTGTGTGTGTGTGTGTGTGTGTGTGTGTGTGTGTGTGTCTTTACTATTTCCGATTGCAGAATCCAGCTGTTAACTCTTTCACTCCATCTTTCTATCGTCGGTTATCTAATGTATTTCCCGGTATTCTTTGTCGCATAACGCTTTGAAACTACTGAGGGCTCCACCACCTTCTCATGTAACTTGTTCCAACCGTCTACCACTTTGCAAGAGAAAACTTTCTAAAAACATTTCGACACCTTTGTTTCCTTAGCTTGAATCTGTGTCCTGTGTGTGTGTGTGTGTGTGTGTGTGTGTGTGTGTGTGTGTGTGTGTGCGCGTGTGTGTGTGTGTGTGTGTGTGTGTGTGTGCGCGTGTGTGTGTGTGTGTGTGTGTAATTACCTAAGTGTAGTTACAAGGTGAGATGGTGTCTCGTCTTCCCATTCTCTTTGTCATATGGCATTTCGGCATATTCATCTTCACTGACCTCTCCTCATAGGTCTTGTTTTTCAATTCCGGAACCAGTTAATAGCGTGTCTTTGCACCTTTTCCAGTTTATTGATGTTCTTCTTGAGATTCTGCACAAGAACGGAAACTACGGTATTGGCCTCAGAAAATATTGTCTTACTCTCATTAAAAAGTCTAGGGATATCACACACATTATTTCACATTGGACACGAATGGCAGTCTTTGTAAATGGTAATATTCCTTAAGGGATTTAACTTAGACCAACCCTGACCAGCCTATGTCCGTTTCTTACCTCAGACTATTATCCCTGTAAGATTGGTGAGGCTAGCCCCAAGCGTTTGGTTTCCAGCTTTGGACAGACGAACATACATTTTCGATATATATATAATATATATATATATATATATATATATATATATATATATATATATATATATATATATATATATATATATATATATATATATATAAAGTTCACACACAAAGTGCAGGAGTGTTGCAACCTCAGCGGAGAGATGGTCACTGAAGCCTAATGCGTGTTGATACGTTAAGAGGTGTTAGTGAAGGTGTGTCCGGGGCACCGGGAGGAGGCCGCCCGGTGCTCCCAGTCAACCCGGTACAGTGGGAAGGAAAATTGCAGCAACTTTGTGTACAAGTTCGAGGTGAAACTAGCGGGAGATCCCATTTGGTCACCATTTGGTCCGGGAGACATCTCCCGTCACGCAGGGTGCAGTCGCACCTCCACAGATCTCCAGTATCAGCTATTGATACTGGTAATGGCTCAAAAGGGCCACCACTTACGGGCTATTCATGCCCGTGCCACCTTTTGGGTGGCTTAATCTTCATCAATCAATCAATCAGCGGGAGATACACTACCCGTTGCCCCTCCATAACAACCCTTAAACAAATAAAAAAATCATCCGTTTTGAACTAACCAGAAACGTACGCACCCAACCAACCCACCTAACCTATCCTAACCTAACCTAACCTGCCGAGGTCAATACATAGAAAACGTTAGTATTACGATGCTTTAATTATTAATAATACGTCGCTGTTGTAGGGGATTGGTTGACTCTGGGAAACATATTGTGACTAGTGAAAGCGCAGCGAATTGCCCAAGCACTTGGGCTGGACGGTAGAGCGACGGTCTCGCTTCATGCAGGTCGGCGTTCAATCCCCGATCGTCCATGTGGTTGGGAACCATTCCTTTCCTTCCCCCCCCCCCCTGTCCCATCCGAAATCCTTATCCTGACCCTTTCCCAGTGTTATATAGTCGTAATGACTTGGCGCTTTCTGCTGACAGTTCCCTTCCCGGAGAACTACAAAAGCGCATTTCTGCGCAGTGGGGAACTGCGCATCTTGGGTACAGAAGGATTTCAATTTATAGCAACGCTTCTGTATTGAGCCCGAAAAGAGCGCCTCATTTTTCTACATACTTTTGTAAATTTTCCACCTGTTTAACCGACCCTGAAGCGAGTAAAACGAGGCCTGGGTCGACGACCGAGCCGCGGGGACGCTAAGGCCCGAAAACACCTCATGGTAAGGTACCCTATCCTGACCTAATGTATTAGCAGCAACCTAACCTAATGTATTTTCCGTAGGGTTAGAAATAGCCTTAAAGTTACTCTATCCCTTTGAGATGTATTAATTGTCTCTATAAACGTACTTGAACCCAATGTATTAATGATGAAAAAAATCACGAAAATAAAGTTCACTGTTCACCGTTTATCACTATCATCACCGATAGGTAGATAAATACACTTTGTTGACCAGACCACACACTAGAAATTGAAGGGACGACGACGTTTCGGTTTCGGTTCGACGTTAACATACTTCAGCCACGTTATTGTGACTCATCGCCTGCAAATACACTCTCTCATAAGTTCCATTGAAACATCATTCAGTGTCTGAAAAAAAATCTAATGTCTAATTCTAAAACTTAGCGAAGCTAATATCGCATCCTGTCGCTACAACGTCTCGACAATCCTGGCGAGAAGGGCTTATTAATGTCATAATAATTTACACTCTGTATCGGCCATTGCTGGAGGATTATTAGGGTTACCACGCTAGCTTACTGATCAACCAGCGAGTACAGTAAAGTATACTTGATCATAGGTTATAGGACTAAAGTATGCGCTCCGTGCATATATACACTAATTAACGTTATACTCCTCTCAGTGTCTAATGATTATAATAATAATACTTTGTCTGGGACAGGAAGCCTCTGTATATATATCCTTCACGCTTGTATCAAGGTCCTATTAGGAGGACGGGCTGTATAGACAACCAAACCTCAGTGAACAAGCCTTTTGGCTGATTGTATTTCGAAATGTACTAACCGTCCACTGAGTATCTTATCTACTTATCGCCTACTCAGTATCAACTTATCTACTCAGCATCTACGGGTGTTATTGTTATGCCGTTTGTCTACCGTTTAAGATAAACGGTTCATATTTGTAACGGTTGTAACAGAACTTGAAATTCAAATCCAGCGTTTAACTCCCTCATGATGATAATTCCCCGTCACCCTGTCACCTCCGTCACCCTGTCACCCCCGTCACCCTGTCACCCCCGTCACATTGAGAACTACAACTACAGCGGCTGGTAACATTATACATCATTGTATCAGCACAGCAGCATGGTCGAAGCTTGCTTGTCACGTATACATGAGAGCTGAGGAGGTGTCCTCAGCCCTCAAATATATATATATATGTATATATATATATATATATATATATATATATATATATATATATATATATATATATATATATATATATATATGCAGAATAACCACATATGAAAAATAGAAAATGCTTAACGCGTTTTCGGCTAATTCGCCTTCATCAGAGCAAAGTAGAATGAGGATAAGATTGCTGATCAGACCTTTATATCCGCCTGGGCAGATCACCTGACCACCAAAAATAAGTGGAGGAAAGGAATTATAAGAAAGAAGGTAATTGCAGAAGGCCTATTGGCCCATACAAGGCAGCTCCTATTAATATCTCCAAGTGCCATACGTGTTTAAATGATTGCTATATTGTTTTGACGTGCTATATTGAGGCTTAAATAGGGATCCAACTTGTACATACCGGGGCTCACATTAAGGCTGTTGTTACAATGTTTGATCAGGGCAGACTCGATCACGTTTCGTTCAACAAAATCCTTACTTTTAACAATACATTTTGCCCCTGTGAAGTCGATAGAATGATTACATAAACTGGAATGTAAATACAATGCACTGGATTGCTGGGCTGTACGAATAGCGTATGAATGCTGTTTTAAACGCGAGGAAAGAGTTTTACCTGTCTGGCCGATGTAAACACATGCACACTCATTACAAGGGATGGAATACACACAACCTGCTACAGACGAGGGCGAGTTCTTAATTAACATGGACTTAACTTTATTATCATTTTTGAACACTAAATTAATATTAAGGTTCTTCAGGGCTGGGGCAAGATTTACTAGACCCTCAGAATATGGTAATACCAACGAATTTTTCAGTTCTGGTTTTGACTTAGTAGTCTGTTTGTAGAAAGTCCTTTTTGCTTGACCAAACGCAAGATCCAAGATCGATTTTGGGTATTTTAACTTCTTCCCAATTTCAAATATATTTGCTATTTCTTCATCGAAAAATTCCGGACTACAAACTCTCAGTGCTCTGAGAAACATACCAGAAAAAACTGCCCGCTTGACCTGAACATGATGATTTGAATAGAAATGTACATACGAGCACACATTGGTAGGTTTCCTATACACATTGAATTTGAAACTCTACCAATTCTATGAATCATGATGTCTAAAAAAGGCAGAACACCATTCACTTCGTTCTCAATTGTGAATTTAATTGACGGAACCAGCGAATTGATTTGATTGAGAAAATCAGTTTCGTCATGATTAACCGGCCACAGGCACAAAATATCGTCAACGTACCTGTACCAAAGCAAATTTGAGGGTAAAATCCTGGGAAGGATATTTGTTTCGAAACATTCCATGTACAGATTGCTCAAAACAGGGGAGAGGGGATTACCCATCGCCATGCCAAATGTTTGTTTATAAAATGAATCATTAAAGCTGAAATAATTATCTTTAATGCACAATTTTATAAGTTCAATAATGGTGTTAGTAGGCAAAGTTAAATTATACCTTGGGAGTAGATCCCGTAAGAATGACAACAGATCATCAACAGGAACCCTAGTGAACAGAGCCGTCACATCAAAACTCACAAGTTTAAAATCATAATTTAATTTCAAACTAGACAACTTGTTAACCAAGTCCAAGTTGTTTGTTATGTGTGAGTTGGATATGGAACCTACTACTGGAGACAAGACTTGGACAAGCCATTTGGAAAGTCTATATGCCACAGATCCAACAGAACTAATAATAGGTCTTGCAGGATTATTCGGTTTGTGTGTTTTAATAAGCCCATATAGATATGGGAGAGAAGGGGAACGACTTAAAAACTTAGGAATCAACTCCTTATCTTTCTTGAGCACGGTTTTAAGAGTTTTGTTGAAATGAGCAATAACTCTTTCAATAGGGTCACTATTAACAGGTAAGTAAGTGTCTCTGTCCTCCAATAACTGGTTCATTTTTTGGACATAGTCTTCTTTGTCCATGATGACAACAGCATTGGATTTATCAGCTTTAGTGATATGTAGAGAGTTATCTTTTTTGAGGGTTTTGAACGCTCGCATAAACCTCTCTGGACAATTAGGCACAGTACCCTTAAGTAAAGAACCGTACACCATTCCCTTGCAAATATTGATGTCGTCAGATGAAATCTCACTAGATTTCTCCAAATTGCAAAAACTTTTGGCAATATTTGCATAATTCACATCTCTATTTGATATGGAGAAACTCAGACCGTAACCAAGAGCAGTCATCGTATCATTATCAAGTTGTTTACTAGAGAGATTAATGGTGTTCTGCCTTTTTTAGACATCATGATTCATAGAATTGGTAGAAGTTTCAAATTCAATGTGTATAGGAAACCTACCAATGTGTGCTCGTATGTACATTTCTATTCAAATCATCATGTTCAGGTCAAGCGGGCAGTTTTTTCTGGTATGTTTCTCAGAGCACTGAGAGTTTGTAGTCCGGAATTTTTCGATGAAGAAATAGCAAATATATTTGAAATTGGGAAGAAGTTAAAATACCCAAAATCGATCTTGGATCTTGCGTTTGGTCAAGCAAAAAGGACTTTCTACAAACAGACTACTAAGTCAAAACCAGAACTGAAAAATTCGTTGGTATTACCATATTCTGAGGGTCTAGTAAATCTTGCCCCAGCCCTGAAGAACCTTAATATTAATTTAGTGTTCAAAAATGATAATAAAGTTAAGTCCATGTTAATTAAGAACTCGCCCTCGTCTGTAGCAGGTTGTGTGTATTCCATCCCTTGTAATGAGTGTGCATGTGTTTACATCGGCCAGACAGGTAAAACTCTTTCCTCGCGTTTAAAACAGCATTCATACGCTATTCGTACAGCCCACCAATCCAGTGCATTGTATTTACATTCCAGTTTATGTAATCATTCTATCGACTTCACAGGGGCAAAATGTATTGTTAAAAGTAAGGATTTTGTTGAACGAAACGTGATCGAGTCTGCCCTGATCAAACATTGTAACAACAGCCTTAATGTGAGCCCCGGTATGTACAAGTTGGATCCCTATTTAAGCCTCAATATAGCACGTCAAAACAATATAGCAATCATTTAAACACGTATGGCACTTGGAGATATTAATAGGAGCTGCCTTGTATGGGCCAATAGGCCTTCTGCAATTACCTTCTTTCTTATAATTCCTTTCCTCCACTTATTTTTGGTGGTCAGGTGATCTGCCCAGGCGGATATAAAGGTCTGATCAGCAATCTTATCCTCATTCTACTTTGCTCTGATGAAGGCGAATTAGCCGAAAACGCGTTAAGCATTTTCTATTTTTCATATGTGGTTATTCTGCATACTTGGATCAGTGTTTTTGTGATCATTGTTGCATATATATATATATATATATATATGCAACAATATGTATATATATATATATATATATATATATATATATATATATATATATATACATATATATATATATATATATATATGTCGTACCTAGTAGCCAGAACGCACTTCTCAGCCTACTATGCAAGGCCTGATTTGCCTAATAAGCCAAGTTTTCATGAATTAATAGTTTTTCGACTACCTAACCTACCTAACCTAACCTAACCTAACTTTTTCGGCTACCTAACCTAACCTAACCTATAAAGATAGGTTAGGTTAGGTTAGGTAGGGTTGGTTAGGTTCGGTCATATATCTACGTTAATTTTAACTCCAATAACAAAAATTTGACCTCATACATAATGAAATGGGTAGCTTTATCATTTCATAAGAAAAAAAACAGAGAAAATATATTAATTCAGGAAAACTTGGCTTATTAGGCAAATTGGGCCTTGCATAGTAGGCCGAGAAGTGCGTTCTGGCTACTAGGTACGACATATATATATATATATATATATATATATATATATATATATATATATATATATATATATTGATGTATCTGTCTTAGAGAGATCTCGCTGTTCTATAGTCTGTCGTAGAGACCTCTCGCATATGTGCCTTAGTACACATATGTGTTCTAGTACACATATGTGCTACAAGCTTCACAAAAAACACCGCGATACATTATGCTGTGATAATCAGCATCTTGCATCGAAGCGAAGTGAAAATTATACTGACACGAAATGCTGAGTTTTGGAAAACTGAACAGAAATACGCGAACTACTAACATCTATTTTTCCTCCAGCACAAAATAGACGTAGCGATAATGATGTCGTTAAACAAGCTTTCAGTGGTTTACAGGGTACGATGACGTACCCAGTGGTACGATGACGTACCCATTGGTACGATGACGTACCTTCTCTTCTGCCAATAATTGGGCATACACTTGTCTGTAATTAAGATCAGTCAAAGTTTAATTACCCCATTATTATGTGGTTAGCTCTGGTCGCGGCTCTTGGATACCTACGCCCTAATTACTCAATTAACGATACAATTATGTTATTCATTATACATTTTATTAAAAAAAATTTAGTGGCGATGGAAGTGATATGATGAGTTGAAATGATTTTTTATTTTATGGGTGGTATGAGACAAACAGGTATTGTATTAATTCCACAAGTAACGGTGATGTATTATGGCCACAAGTAACGCTGTTGGTAACAGCGTTACCAACTTGAACTTGATTAGTTCAATAATACTATAATACACATGGACCCCCGCTAGAAAGGCGGGATTGAAATGCTAACTAGCTCGATTCTGCAAACTCAAATAGTAAAGACAGGGGTCTCGCGGCTGAGTGGACAGCGCTTTGAGGTCTTAGTTCTAAGGGGCCCGGGTTCTATCCCCGGCAGAGGTAGAAACAAATGGGCAGAGTTTATTTCACCCTGGTGCCCTTGTTCACCTAGCAGTAAATAGGTACATCGGAGTTAGACAGCTGCTACGGGCTGCTTCCCGGGTGTATGTGTGTGTGTGTGTTAGGGAGAAATATATGTAAGAGACATAATAGAAGAAAAAATAGACTGGTTAGAAAGGCGGGATCCAGGAGCTAGTAACTCAATTCATGTAGACGCAAATAGTAAATGCGCACACGCACACAATCTCTCTCTCTCCCTGTGACAGTGATTGATTGATTGATTGATGAAGATTAAGCCACCCAAAAGGTGGCACAGGCATGAATAGCCCGTAAGTGGTGGCCCTTTTGAGCCATTACCAGTATCAAGAGCTGATACTGGAGATCTGTGGAGGTGCGACTGTACCCTGCGTGACGGGAGATGTCTCTCCCGTGTGTGACAGTGTGACAGACATAGTATGTGACACTATCGCCACAAATAATAATTACGGACACCCTCACTACCAAGCCTGAGTGAGATTGCTTAATGACCACAAAGAATTTGCTCTGCTCCACCACCTTCCTTCGCCCTGTCTCTGAATGTCAAGGTGCATGTCTTGTTAAACTAGGTTACCTGTGTGTGTGTGTGTGCGTCTGTGTGTTGATATATACTATTTGTAGTTACTGAGAGAGAGAGAAGATTAAGCCACCCAAAAGGTGGCTTGGGCATGAATAGCCCGTAAGTGGTGGCCCTTTTGAGCCATTTCCAGTATCAATAGATGATACTGGAGACCTGTGGAGGTGCGACTGCACCCTGCGTGAGGGGAGATGTCTCCCGTGTGTAGGATACTGTTTGTGTCTGCAGGATCGAGCTATTAGTTCCCTGGCCTTTCTAATCAATTTATTTCTCCTCTGGTATGTTGTTAATGTTATTTTGGAGTTGAAACGTTGTTGCTATAGTGTTGTGGTTGGTGTGTGTGTGTGGGTGTGGGGTTAATGTAATCACCACACGACTCAATTAAGACAATTTTACAAAAGGAAACACCTGACTCACGCACACACTCGCACACACACGCACACACACACACACACACACACACACACACACACACACACACACACACACACACACACACACACACACACACACACACACACACACACGGTCCCTCCCACTCTTAGGCTACACCTTCGCCAAATCATTTCTCCCTCTTGTAATAAGCTTGATGAAGAACCCGACCTTAGTAAGCGAGCCAAGAGTACTCTCCCCCCTCACCCCCTCCATGACCACCTTCCTCCTGTCCTACCTGCACCGGAAGTAAGTGCTGCTCACCTGGACAAGAACAATTACTCCCCTGCCCCCCCCCTAACCCCCCCAACCCCCCCCCCTCCCCCCCAAACCCCCCCTACCCCCCAACCCCCCGGCCCAACCTCCTCCAACTCACTCCTCGTTCTTGGCCTAATTTCTGGAGATCCTCAAAGGAGCCCAGTCGGGATCTTCTGGCTCCCAGCCCCTATTTCACGACTACTCTTCCCCCTATTTCACGACTACTCTTCCCTCTGTTTTACGACTACTGTTCCCCCTCTTTCACGACTACTCTTCCCCTATTTCACGACTACTCTCCCCCCCCCACCTATTTCACAACTACTCTTCCCCCTATTTCACGACTACTCCCCCCTATTTCACAACTACTCTTCCCCCCCCCCCTATTTCACAACTACCATCCCCAAACAAAGTTTTTCGTCCAGGACAGATGTCATTCCGCCTGTCGTCTTTATATCTTGACATTTGATCTAAGCATTTACCCATCGTGTAAGCTGCTACATGTGTGTGTGTGTGTTTTATATATATAATGTTCGTCTGACTTCATATTTTTGCTGAGTGCTTGAGTAATTGTTGCATACAGGTGTTGATATGTTATTGATCGTTAATCAGCCGTGATTTAAACGTTCGTGATGCGTACCAACTGAAGATTAGCTAATTTGTGATATATATATATATATATATATATATATATATATATATATATATATATATATATATATATATATATATATATATATATATATATATATATATATATATATATATATATATAACTGAAAACTCACACCCCAGAAGTGACTCGAACCCATACTCCCAGGAGCAACGCAACTGGTATGTACAAGACGCCTTAATCCACTTGACCATCACGACCGGACATAATGAGGTGATAGCCGAGGCTATTTGAACCACCCCACCGCCGGCACTCGGATAGTAATCTTGGGCATAGCATTTTACCAAATCACCTCATTCTTTGGGGCACACGTGAGGAACACAAATGCGAACAAGCCTGAATGGTCCCCAGGACAATATGCAACTGAAAACTCACACCCCAGAAGTGACTCGAACCCATACTCCCGAGTTTTCAGTTGCATATTGTCCTGGGGACCATTCAAGTTCAAGTTCAAGTATGTTTATTGAGATAAGCAATAAATACATCTCAAAGGGATAGAGTAGCTTAGGCTATTTCTACCCCCCTATTAAAAAGGGGGGTAATATATATATATATATATATATATATATATATATATATATATATATATATATATATATATATATATATATATATATAATGTTGAATACGACCGAAAAAGTAAGATTAATAATTCTAACACGACTTTTCTCAATATTTCTGATGTTTTTCTTCACTGTCGGTGGTAATAAAAATATCAATTCTATATTCAAAAATATATATATGTGTGTGTGTGTGTGTGTGTGTGTGTTTGTGTGTGTGTGTGTGTGTGTGTGTGTGTGTGTGTGTGTGTGTAGAAACAGCCCTTCACTACATTATTCACACACATACCTGCGTGTATCAACTTACTAGGTGCACAAAGACCTGTGTGCACCACAGAAGAGGGTGCTGAAGTCTGCCTGTCCCGGGACTCAACACACGAGGGCTGTGGAGTGAATTGCTGTCCCCCGAGTGCTTTTATGGAGCTCTGAGAGTGACATAATGGTATCTTTGTTCCGTACGGCTATGGTGGGGGGAGCTCTCGCCTGGGGCTCCTCTTGCTGGGGGTGTGGGAGGCCCTTGGTGGCGGTGCTGGAGGAGGTGTGGGGGGGGGAAGTGATGTGGGTGGGGGATTAGGGGGGGGAAGGTTAGGAGGAAGAGAAGGTAATGGGGTTGGGGGTGGTGAACGAATATATGGTGGAGTGAGAAATGATGGGGAATTATACTTAATTAGTTATGCTTGCTGGGGTTGTGCTTCGGCTCTTTGGTCCCGCCTCTCATCTGACAAGCAATTAGTGTTCAGATTGCTGAGTCTATTGACTTCTATCATATCTACATTTGAAACTGAATAGAATCAGCCTCCGCCACATCACTTTCTAGTG
Organism: Procambarus clarkii; assembly: GCF_040958095.1. NCBI lineage: Eukaryota > Metazoa > Arthropoda > Malacostraca > Decapoda > Cambaridae > Procambarus > Procambarus clarkii. The sequence continues at coordinate 12,757,071 of NC_091177.1, forward strand.
CATTCTATTCGTTTCTACTTTTAACTACTTTGTCACTGAAAAAAATGCATTACAATGTTTCGGGCTCATTTGGGTACTAAGTTTCCACCTATACTCACCTAGTTGTGCTTGCGGGGGTTTGAGCTCTGGCTCTTTGGTCAACGACCAAGGGGACCTGTGTCCCCTTGTTTGTGTACCCGCGTGCTAAATATCTTTATCTACCCTGTCAATCATTTTGATAATTTTGTAGGTGGTAATCATGTGCTCCCCTAACACTTCTGTCCTCCAGTGATGGGATTTTTACTTCCTGTAGCCTTTCTCCGTAGCTCATGCTTCTCAGCTCCGGGACTAGTCTTGTGTGATACTTTTGAACTTTCTCTAATTTCATCTTGTGTTTGACTGGAAATGGACTCCACGCTGGGGCCGCATACTCCAGGATTGGTCTGACGTTTGCGATGTACAGTGTTTCTGAACTATTCCTTACACAAGTTTTTAAAAAGCAATTCTAATGTTTTCAACTTAGCATATGCCGCTGATGATATCCTTTTGATGTGGGCTTCATGAGACAAATTCGGGTTGAAATCAATCCCCAGATCTTCCTCTCTACCTGAGTCTTGGACGAATTCGTCTCCCTCTTTGTCTATACCTTGTATCGAGCCTACACCTGCTCCCTACACCTGCTCCCTACACCTGCTCCCTACACCTGCTCCCTACACCTGCTCCCTACACCTGCTCCCTACACCTGCCCCCTACACCTGCTCCTCACACCTGCTCCCCACACCTGTTATCTGTGAGTTAGTCGAGGCACGACTCACCAGATCTTCATCAACACACTCGTATTACTACTTAAAATTATGTCTAACATATTAAATTTGCTTTCAAGACTGTGTTGACATATTACTTGAACAAAACATGCTTAAGGTTTAATTGTAAAAGGTAAACCTTTTAGTATACTCATGTCTGTACTCAAGAACCCGTGTTTTGATTGACGTGGCGTGCTTGCTGGGTATTGCTAGACCTCTCCGGCTGTCAGTGGTGCCTCCCCCCTCACACCAGCTGTCAGTGGTGCCTCCCCCTCACACCAGCTGTCAGTGGTGGTCCCTCTTACCCCAGCTGTCAGTGGTGGTCCCCCCCTCACACCAGCTGTCAGTGGTGGTCCCCTCACCCCAGCTGTCAGTGGTGGTCCTCCCCTCACACCAGCTGTCAGTGGTGGTCCCCCCCTCACACCAGCTGTCAGTGGTGGTCCCCTCACCCCAGCTGTCAGTGGTGGTCCTCCCCTCACACCAGCTGTCAGTGGTGGTTCCACCTAACACCAGCTGTCAGTGATGACCTACCCCCCCTCACACCAGCTGTCAGTGGTGGTCTTCCCTTACACCAGCTGTCAGTGGTGGTCCCCCCCCCTCACCCCAGTTGTCAGTGGTGGTCCCCCCCCTCACCCCAGCTGTCAGTGGTACCTACCACCTCACCCCTGCTATCCCATCACCTCTTGGACTGTTATCATACAGTAGCTGTATGATAACAGTCCAGCTATGAGAGCTGGACTGTGGAAGAGTGTGATGAGTTGTTGCATTATAAACATCATCATTTTAACTCCAGGTGCGGAATAACGTGAATCTGATTGGTCGTTGACTCATCCTTAAATAAGTTTAATGCTGACGTCTGCTGATTGGCCGGTGCCACGGCTGAAGCATTTTCCAATCCCTTCCCCTCTCAATCCGTCGCATACTGTACGGAATTCACCCATTTAAAATGTGACGTATTTGTAAAGATTAAAACATCTCAATATTGGCGTTTTCTATGCATCGGACTCGATAGGTTAAATGTTTAAATGGGGGGTTAAATGGCCTAGTTTCCTAAGTTTGTGGTTAGTGTATAAAGGTTGATTTTTGTACGGAGTGGCAGGGTGGCAAGTTGCAATCTGTCATACATAAATTATGTAGTATGTATTGCAAATATTGCCGAACGTACAAAAGGTGACTGTTACACTGAGAAAAAGTTCATGTTTGGTACTATTATTTTTTTTCTGTGGGGGGGCGGGGGGGGGGGGGATGAAGGCAAGAGCTAAGCCTAAACTTTGTTAGGCCTAGTGTATGGCATATATATATGCACTAATTAGGCCTAGGATTGTTTATTTAAGCCTATGAGAGGCCATGTTCGGGCGTATATTTACTGTTCCACTCTGGCTCGCCTCGACGTGTACCATCAGTACGAAACGGGCACTCGTTTTGGAGTGCAAAAAAGTCCATTTTCGTACATTGTAGTGACTGTGTTATGACAACCTGCTCTCTCAACTAATAGGTCGCATTTGTTACGTTACGGTAACCAACGCTACGCACGTGCACCGTGTTTAGACAAGTTGGGTACGTGGGCCTGCGGGCCGCTCCAAGCAACAGCCTGGTGGACCAAACTCTCACAAGTCAAGCCAGGCCTCGGGCCGGGCTTGGGGAGTAGAACAACTCTGAGAACCCCATCAACCAGGTATCAACCAGGTATAAGTAACGACTCACAGACATTAACGTTTGCTGTGCAACGGACTCCACGGGGGTGAGGTGGGTTGCTTGGGGTCGGACGTTTCTGGTACGAACCTTTCTGGCCTGGTTGCTATGATTTTTTTTTTTTTTTTTTTTTACGGAGTGGCAGATCGAGGGAGCGGGGCGGATAGCTACCACCGCCACGACCACATACAAAGCCTCACTCCAGGCATCATTGAGCCCAGTGGTCCATCCCCCCCATCCCCCTATTCCTCCCCTCCCCCACCCCCTTCCCCCCCCCCCCAACTCCCCCTGCTTCATGCACGATTTGACGCATTAGTCGAAAATGAGCCGAAGGGGCCGGCGGTGAGGAAGTACTCGTACCCTGTACGGCCGGTTAACAAGTGGAATGTTAACTACCGGAGGAAGTTGTGGAAGCCACCTCTATCCACAACTTTAAGGTCCTATTCGGCGAAGAATGTGACAGAGTAGTTCATTCACAGTTACAACATTCAGAGAATGTTGTAGCACAACAGGGCCAGTAGGCGGGGCGGGGGGGCATAAAGAGCTAAACCTCACTCCCCCCCCCCCGTTGTTACAGATAAGTACACAGGATCCTCGCCGGCGTCCCTACGGGCTCACCATAGCCCGTGCTACATGGACACTTCGTTCTGAGTAGCTAAATCTGAAACAACTCGCCAGCGAGTGGAGAGCGTTCGGGATTCGCGGTCCACTCTTAGGTTCGATTCCCGGCTATGGCAGAATATATTAGCGGTTTCTTGCCCATGATGCCTCTGTTTACCTAGTAGTAGAATAGGTACCTGGGAGGTAGTGAGCTGTTGTGCACAACATCTTGGGATGTGTGTGTGTGAGTGAGAGAGAGAGAGAGAGAGAGAGAGAGAGAGAGAGAGAGAGAGAGAGAGAGAGAGAGAGAGAGAGAGAGAGAGAGAGAGAGAGAGAGAGAGATGTATGTAGTAGATATGACCAAAAATAGATCGGGAAAAGGTACATTAGACAACCGACAGTTTGAAAGACAGGATCCAAGAGCTAAGAGCTCGATCCTGCAGGCACAAATAGCACACACATACACACACACACACACACTCCATGCCAGTGTATGGCTGACTCCATACACAGTTTCAAATGTATATATGTCAAAGCCCAGTAGGCTCAGGAATCTGTACACCAGTTGACTGACAGTTGAGAGGCGGGACCAAAGAGCCAAAGCTCATCCCCCCGCAAGCACAAATAGGTGAGTACACACACACACACACATACACACACACACACACACACACACACACACACACACACACACACACACACACACACACACACACACACACACACACACACACACACACACACACACACACACACACACACACACACACACACACACACACACACACACACACACACCTACGCCGAAATAATAACTCCTGCCCCCACGCGCGCGCGTCAGGTCCCCCCCCCCCCCCGCCCCCCATAAATTAATCATACCACACAGGAGGCAGAATTCACCACGCCAGTCACCTGCAGCTCTCCGTCTCAACCCGCCCGTGAGCTGCGAGCTTTTTACCGTTTCAACGCCAACTCGAATTCGCTTCTAAACCGCGTGTCCGGTCGCCGTATCAAGCTGTCACTCCTCCGCTATATACGGACCACGGAGATATCTCGGCATCCAATCTCTTCTGCTTTTTTCTCATAATTCAATTGTTTTTTTTTTCCCCCGTAGCAACTGTTAAAGTTAGCTTATGTTCCTAGTTAGAAGACATTTCAAAATCGTTGCTCTCTCTCGAGATTAGAAGAGCGGGGCTAAAAGAATTGTTTTCTAAATGAGAAATTTGGCTTTTTGGTGATTGTGGAAACTTGTTAGATCTGTTAGTATAGACGACGGCTTAGTGGTACACGGCTTGGAGGATGTGGAGAGGATAAGTGTGTCAGGGACTTAATTTTTTTTTCCCTGTTGTTTTTGTAAGGTTTGGCACTGTGGTCTGGTGTGTGTGTGAGGTTTGGCACTGTGGTCTGGTGTGTGTGTGAGGTTTGGCACTGTGGTCTGGTGTGTGTGTGAGGTTTGGCACTGTGGTCTGGTGTGTGTGAGGTTTGGCACTGTGGTCTGGTGTGCGTGTGAGGTTTGGCACTGTGGTCTGGTGTGTGTGTGAGGTTTGGCACTGTGGTCTGGTGTGTGTGTGAGGTTTGGCACTGTGGTCTGGTGTGTGTGAGGTTTGGCACTGTGGTCTGGTGTGTGTGTGTGAGGTTTGGCACTGTGGTCTGGTGTGTGTGTGAGGTTTGGCACTGTGGTCTGGTGTGTGTGTGAGGTTTGGCACTGTGGTCTGGTGTGTGTGTGAGGTTTGGCACTGTGGTCTGGTGTGTGTGTGTGAGGTTTGGCACTGTGGTCTGGTGTGTGTGTGTGAGGTTTGGCACTGGGGTCTGGTGTGTGTGTGAGGTTTGGCACTGAGGTCTGGTGTGTGTGAGGTTTGGCACTGTGGTCTGGTGTGTGTGTGAGGTTTGGCACTGTGGTCTGGTGTGTGTGAGGTTTGGCACTGTGGTCTGGTGTGCGTGAGGTTTGGCACTGAGGTCTGGTGTGTGTGTGAGGTTTGGCACTGTGGTCTGGTGTGTGTGTGAGGTTTGGCACTGTGGTCTGGTGTGTGTGTGAGGTTTGGCACTGTGGTCTGGTGTGTGTGTGTGAGGTTTGGCACTGGGGTCTGGTGTGTGTGTGAGGTTTGGCACTGTGGTCTGGTGTGTGTGAGGTTTGGCACTGTGGTCTGGTGTGTGTGTGAGGTTTGGCACTGTGGTCTGGTGTGTGTGAGGTTTGGCACTGTGGTCTGGTGTGTGTGTGTGAGGTTTGGCACTGTGGTCTGGTGTGTGTGTGAGGTTTGGCACTGGGGTCTGGTGTGTGTGAGGTTTGGCACTGTGGTCTGGTGTGTGTGAGGTTTGGCACTGTGGTCTGGTGTGTGTGAGGTTTGGCACTGTGGTCTGGTGTGTGTGTGAGGTTTGGCACTGTGGTCTGGTGTGTGTGTGAGGTTTGGCACTGGGGTCTGGTGTGTGTGAGGTTTGGCACTGTGGTCTGGTGTGTGTGAGGTTTGGCACTGGGGTCTGGTGTGTGAGCTTGAGATACTTGGAGGGGATTGAAATGTTGTGCTTCTCAAGTAACAGAATATTTGGGGTAAAAGTGACCTCCACTCAAGACCACACCATCGAAGCAGATGTACCGCCGGGTAGTGTACCCCAGGGGTTGTGTACCCTGGGGTACAGTACCCCAGGGTACACTACCCCAAGGCCGGGTGTTTAAGCCGCCTTTGTGTACAACATTGACTACGACGCCATGCTCAAGTCGTCTCTCCCGCCAACCTCAAGGCCGCCTCTGAGTCGCCATCTTAGAGGCAATGGTGTCTGCAATGATCACTCACACGAAAGAAATTTTTCTTTCATGTCCCGTAAAGAAATCCTTAAACCTGACAGGGCGCCTGACAGCTGGGTGGACAGCGTTTCGGATTCGGAGTCCTGAGGTTCCGGGTTCGATCCCTGGTGGAGGAGGAGACAAATGGGTAAAATGTTTCTTTCACTTTGATGCACTGTTTTCTAGCAGTAAATAGGTACCTGGGAGTTAGACAGCTGCTACGGGCTGCTTCCTGAGGGTGGCGGCCTGGTCGAGGACCGGGCCGCGGGGACACTAAGCCCTGAAATCATCTCAAGATAACCTGTTGTATCTTTGGGACGACGTTGGCAAGTTGTTGTTGTTGCCTAAGAAAACAATTAGAATCTTAGCTCCCTTCCGGAGAAACTGTCCCAACTTCTTGGGCTGGTGGGTAGAGGAACGACCTTGCTTCATGCAGGGTCGCCGTTCGATTCCCGATGGCCCAAGTGTTGTGGCTTCCTAACGTTCCACAGTCATAGCCGGTACAGTGATATGTACTTCTGATATGTTATCAGAAGTACATATCACTTCTGATAACTTCTGATATGTTACCAATCACGGAGGCCCAAAATATAACATCATATCTATAAAGTCTAGTTAAAGAAAATTTTATATATATCATTGATTGTTATATGTGGAGTATACATTGGTGATAATTGTTCGTTATTTAAATTATGTGTAAAAGATGTTGCTGTTAATCGAGGAGTAGAAGAACTCTTGATATCCTCTCCAGGTAATATCCAGGTTTGACGCTGCTGCTTGCAGCCTACCGGATCATAGCCTGTTTGATCAGGCTGTTCCGGTTTGCTGTCTTCATTACTAACATATCTAACGTACCTCTATTTTCTCTAAAGCTCAATTGCTAATTCTTATTAAAGAGCTTTTGTTAATACCTAATAGAGAGAAAGATTGAAAACATCACGCTGACAATGTTTTCTTTAACATTTAGTTAAGGGCTGGGCTACGATGTTCTGTAATCCGTCGTACATAACAGTAAAGTATGTTGTTTACATTTTGGGAAAGACCTGGGTAAATACAGGTTTTAAAAACTGGGTTATCAATTTATGGAACACATTGCCCGGTAAGATAATATAGACTTTGATGAATTGTTTCAAGTGTAGGTTAGACATGTATTAATGAGTTTGGGGTTGGTATAAATAGGAGCTATCTTGTGTAGCCATTCTTGCGGGCTATTCATGCCCGTGCCACCTTTTGGGTGGCTTAATCTTCATTTGTAGCCCTTCTACAGTCTCCCCGAGTCTTCTCGTCTTCTCACAGCGACGTAGGAGATCGCTACGCTACGACGTAGGAGATCATGGGAGATCGCTACGCTACGACGTAGGAGATCATGGGAGATCGCTACGCTACGACGTAGGAGATCATGGGAGATCGCTACGCTACGACGTAGATCATGGGAGATCGCTACGCTACGACGTAGGAGATCATGGGAGATCGCTACGCTACGACGTAGATCATGGGAGATCGCTACGCTACGACGTAGGAGATCATGGGAGATCGCTACGCTACGACGTAGGAGATCATGGGAGATCGCTACGCTACGACGTAGGAGATCATGGGAGATCGCTACGCTACGACGTAGATCATGGGAGATCGCTACGCTACGACGTAGGAGATCGCTACGCTACGACGTAGGAGATCATGGGAGATCGCTACGCTACGACGTAGATCATGGGAGATCGCTACGCTACGACGCAGGAGATCATGGGAGATCGCTACGCTACGACGTAGATCATGGGAGATCGCTACGCTACGACGTAGGAGATCATGGGAGATCGCTAACATCAGCGTCCAACAGGGGTTTTTCTACTTTTTGTCTGGCGGGGAGTTACCTGCAGAGGGGCCGGGGGAGAGTGGTAGAGGCAGGAGACAAAGCGGCCCCGCTCAGTAACTTACATCTTGCGTGGAAAGTGCTAACTTACATCTTGCGTGGAAAGTGCTAACTTACATCTTGCGTGGAAAGTGCTAACTTACATCTTGCGTGGAAAGTGCTAACTTACATCTTGGGTGGAAAGTGCTAACTTACATCTTGCGTGGAAAGTGCTAACTTACATCTTGGGTGGAAAGTGCTAACTTACATCTTGCGTGGAAAGTGCTAACTTACATCTTGCGTGGAAAGTGCTAACTCACATCTTGGGTGGAAAGTGCTAACTTACATCTTGCGTGGAAAGTGCTAACTTACATCTTGCGTGGAAAGTGCTGCCGTGGATAAGAACTTTTTGCTCCCTTCTCCACGCGACGCTTTTGGTAGCAACAGATCAATCAGATCCTCTTAATTGCAGGTCATCAGACACTAGTCCTTGCTGCTCTTTACCTGATGGGCCACTAAACTTTACATCAACATCGTCCCCATTTGATGATATCTTAAGTCTTCTTGCCATCAGTCATTGGTAGTGATTTTTCTTTCAATTTGATTTTCTTTAAAATCAGTGATATTTCTTTTCGAAATTGAGGGATCGTGTTATGGTTGGTTGGTTTTCCCGTACACCAATTCCTGGCTCTTCAGTATTCATCGGTTTGCAATTCGACGTTGAGACATAAAATAGGAGGATGGTTAAGTGGTTGGCATCTTATCTCTGAGAGCCAGGTGGTGTGTGTTGAGTCAGATGGTGTGTGATGAGTCAGATGGTGTGTGATGAATGAGCCAGGTGGTATGTGTTGAGCTAGGTGGTGTGATGAATAAGCCAGGTGGTGTGTGATGACAGCCAAGTGGTATGTGATGAATGAGCCAGGTGGTGTGTGATGAATGAGCCAGGTGGTGTGTGATGAGTCAGGTGGTATGTGATGACAGAGCCAGGAGGTATGTGATGAATGAGCCAGGTGGTGTGTGATGAATGAGCCTGGAGGTATGTGATGAATGAGCCAGCTGGTGAGTGACCTCTGAGCCAGCTGGTGCGTGAAGCTCCAGTTTCACATGTTATTAACGTCAGTGTTCCCAACTTGACAATCTCAGGAATCAGTGTAGCGCGAGCGACGACATTCAAGTTTTTTTTGTAAGATCTGCAAACCACGAGGTCAAGAAGTGGGTATTATCATTATATTATTGGGTTTCATTGTATAATTAGTATCATTAGTTTGATCGTAATATAATCAAAATCTAGAATTATTATAGCAATTATTGGATATTTCTTTTGGAGTAAATTCCTTCGGTTATTGATGCTGGAATTAGAGTTATGGCTTCGTGGTTTTTGTATCATTTATTATTATTATTCTCGAAAACAATATATATTAATTATATATTTTGGTTTGTTATTTTTGTTTATTATGAAATAAAATAGTAATGTTTACCCTGGCGTGAGTAGAGGCTCTGAAACAATGGATTAATGGTTACAACAGGACTGGATCTTACCTGGATCTGGATCTGGATCTTAACTGGATCTTATCTGGTCCTGTTCCTCTTCTTCCTCTGTTTTAATCCCCCTTTCTTCTTCCCCCTCTTCGTTCGACTCCCTTGCTTCATCCTCCGACGACGACGAATCTTCCTTCTAGGACTTCAGGGGACTGAAAGAGGCGCTTCAGGAAGCTGAACGTGGTAAGGGGAGTTTGTCCTTGACTGATACCTCCTTCAGCAATCTTGTGGGGACTCCTTCTGTCCTCCAGTAAGGAATGTTTATGTAGTTCTCTCTCCCTGTCTCCCTCTCTCCCTCCTTCCTTCCCTCCCTCCCTCAAACCCCCCCAACCCCCCTCCATCTTTACAAGTTTAATTGGCCGTTTGATTTATGTCGCCACAGCCTGTGGGATGGTTTGCCATCCTCCGACAAGTGGATAACAACTGCTATCCACTTGTCGTTATCATGTGGTACCTTTTACACAGTCATTGATGAACCATTTGTCGTGGGGCATCATCATGAACTACGTCTCTTCAGCTCCTGGTGGTACCTGTTCTTACTGTAATGCGTGTTCTTCGCCTCCACCTTCTTGAAACTTACACCACATATTGTAAAACATATTTGATGATATGTTGGACATATTGCATGACATATTTGACAAGGTGTAAGTTATGCTGAACATATTTTAAGACATGGTGGCTATTTTGCAAGACATATTGGACATATACTCACCACGGAGGTTTCTTATGAATACTTAGTGGTAGGAGTAATTATAGATCATGACATATTCATTAGTGTGAGATGAGGAAAGGGGGGTAGAGAGAAGATATGAAATGAGCAAGGAGGAGAGTGGAGATTGAGGGAAGGGGGAACAGGAGGAGGGAGACAAGGGTAGGTAAGGGGGGGGGGGGTATTGGAGGAGGAGGAGGTTTGTGGAATATCTTTTAAGCGTTGAACGTAATGCTTTTCTGCAGTCTGTGCTGAATTGTAAAGAAAACTGGGACAGTTGCCTTTGTCGTGAAAAATATCAAGATAATTTTACATTTAGTTGTGTCTTAAGAGATTATTGGGGGTTTCTAAGAGATTATTAGCGATTTCTAGGAGATTATTGAAGTGTTCTAAGAAATTATTAGGGCTCTGTAAGATATTATTTGGTTTTTCTAAGAAATTATTAGCGTTTTCTAAGATATTATTGGCGTCATTAAAGGGGTTACACTTACATTTGTCGTTTTCAAAGGAATATACGTTTCTACAGAGTGTCTGACGCGGGCACTATGTGAGCTCGCAAAATATGTGCTGAAATTTAGTCTGCAGACTTGCAAAACGTGTTGCAAAAATCCACTTTGCTCTCAACATGTAAATTACCTTTTATTTCCTCTTTAACTCCGTCCAGGAGCATGTTAAATTTGTTATTAACACAATGTAGTCAAAACTGAAGTTCCTGGTAATGACTTGAAAGCCACTCGGCATTTTAGGGAGAATGTCTTTTTGTTCCTAAGGCGAGGCGTGTGAGGTCTTTAGGTCCCCTTGGACGAGCTGTAGGAGGTCCTCAGGTTTCCCTGAACAAGCCGTGGAAGGTCCTTAGGTCCCCCTGAACAAGCCAGAGGAGGTCCTCAGGTCCCCCCGAACAAGCCAGAAGAGGTCCTCAGGTCCCCCTGAACAAGCCAGAGGAGGTCCTCAGGTCCCCCTGAACAAGCCAGAGGAGGTCCTCAGGTCCCCCTGAACAAGCCAGAGGAGGTCCTCAGGTCCCCCTGAACAAGCCAGAGTAGGTCCTCAGGTCCCCCTGAACAAGCCCTGGAAGGTTCTCAGGCCCCCCTGAACAAGCCGTGGAAGGTCCTCAGGTCCCCCTGAACAAGCCGTGGAAGGTCCTCAGGTCCCCCTGAACAAGCCAGAGGAGGTCCTCAGGTCCCCCCGAACAAGCCAGAAGAGGTCCTCAGGTCCCCCTGAACAAGCCAGAGGAGGTCCTCAGGTCCCCCTGAACAAGCCAGAGGAGGTCCTCAGGTCCCCCTGAACAAGCCAGAGGAGGTCCTCAGGTCCCCCTGAACAAGCCAGAGGAGGTTCTCAGGCCCCCCTGAACAAGCCCTGGAAGGTTCTCAGGCCCCCCTGAACTAGCCGTGGAAGGTCCTCAGGTCCCCCTGAACAAGCCGTGGAAGATAATGTTTTTTTCCCCCATAATGAATTGACGTCGGGACTAATAGCCGGCGGTGGATCACTGTAAGACTGTGAGCTCCTGTGAGAGATCCGGGGGGCTTTCTTGACCAGATAACACCCAGACTCGAACCCCCCACCCGGTGGGCGACGTAACAAGCATTTGTCCACCCTCTTGCTTGTCGACGTATCGGGCCTCGGATCATCTCTAGCCAGGGATGTGAGGGATGGTGCGTTTGACCCCGCGTTATATTAGTCTGTTAACGCTAACGCGGGCGCCTTAAATTGGGCTGGACTGTGTGTGTATAGATCGTTGATGGTATGTTTTGGGGTTTTAATAGTTTTGTTTTGCTTATTGGTAAGACTGCTCGTCGGTCTAGATTCTTGTTGTTTTTTTGTGTTAAAGAGTGGTGCAGCACAGCGCCATGCTCTGTGCGTGCTGCGGTACTGGGCACAGCGCCATGCTCTGTGGGTGCGGTACTGGGCACAGCGCATGCTCTGTGGGTGCTGTACTGGGCACAGCGCCATGCTCTGTGGGTGCTGCGGTACTGGGCACAGCGCCATGCTCTGTGGGTGCTGCGGTACTGGGCACAGCGCCATGCTCTGTGGGTGCTGCGGTACTGGGCACAGCGCCATGCTCTGTGCGTGCTGCGGTACTGGGCACAGCGCCATGATCTGTGGGTGCTGCGGTACTGGGCACAGCGCCATGCTCTGTGGGTGCGGTACTGGGCACAGCGCCATGATCTGTGGGTGCGGTACTGGGCACAGCGCCATGCTCTGTGGGTGCTGCGGTACTGGGCACAGCGCCATGCTCTGTGGGTGCTGCGGTACTGGGCACAGCGCCATGCTCTGTGGGTGCGGTACTGGGCACAGCGCCATGCTCTGTGGGTGCTGTACTGGGCACAGCGCCATGCTCTGTGGGTGCGGTACTGGGCACAGCGCCATGCTCTGTGGGTGCTGTACTGGGCACAGCGCCATGCTCTGTGGGTGCGGTACTGGGCACAGCGCCATGCTCTGTGGGTGCGGTACTGGGCACAGCGCCATGCTCTGTGGGTGCGGTACTGGGCACAGCGCCATGCTCTGTGGGTGCGGTACTGGGCACAGCGCCATGCTCTGTGGGTGCGGTACTGGGCACAGCGCATCCCCTGTGGGTGCTGTACTGGGCACAGCGCATGCCCTGTGGGTGTAGTACTGGGCACAGCGCCATGCTCTGTGGGTGTAGTACTGGGCACAGCGCCATGCTCTGTGGGTGCGGTACTGGGCACAGCGCATCCCCTGTGGGTGCGGTACTGGGCACAGTGCATGCCCTGTGGGTGCTGTACTGGGCACAGCGCATGCCCTGTGGGTGCGGTACTGAGCACAGCGCATGCCCTGTGGGTGCGGTACTGGGCACAGCGCATGCCCTGTGGGTGCGGTACTGGGCACAGCGCATCCCCTGTGGGTGCGGTACTGGGCACAGCGCATGCGCCATAAGGACATGCGGCGTGCAACAGACATTGATACTTAACTATTCATAAATTTTCTGCTCCAATTTCAATTATATTGTTATTGCGTCTATCCCATTATTAGACCCACTCATTCTTAGGTCCACTCATTCTTAGGTCCACTCATTCTTAGGTCCACTCATTCTTAGGTCCACTCATTCTTGGGTCCTATCATTCTTAGGTCCACTCATTCTTGGGTCCTATCATTCTTAGGTCCACTCATTCTTGGGTCCTATCATTCTTAGATCCTCTCATTCTTAGGTCCTCTCATTCTTAGATGCTCTCATTCTTAGGTCCTCTCATTCTTAGATGCTCTCATTCTTAGGTCCTATCATTCTTAGGTCCTATCATTCTTAGGTCCTCTCATTCTTAGGTCCTCTCATTCTTGGGTCCTATTATTCTTGGGTCCTCTCATTCTTGGGTCCTCTCATTCTTGGGTCCTCTCATTCTTGGGTCCTCTCATTCTTGGGTCCTCTCATTCTTGGGTCCTCTCATTCTTGGGTCCTATCATTCTTAGATCCTATCATTCTTAAGTCCTCTCATACTTAGGTCCTCTCATTCTTAGGTCCTATCATTCTTAGGTCCTGTCATGCTTAGGTCCTATCATTCTTAGGTCCTATCATTCCTAGGTCCTGTCATGCTTAGGTCCTATCATTCTTAGGTCCTATCATTCCTAGGTCCTGTCATGCTTAGGTCCTATCATTCCTAGGTCCTATCATTCCTAGGTCCTATCATTCCTAGGTCCTATCATTCCTAGGTCCTATCATTCCTAGGTCCTATCATTCCTAGGTCCTATCATTCCTAGGTGGGATCATTGGTAGCCGGCGTGGAGGAGCGTGGAGACGGGGCGAGGAAGAGCAGGCGTGTCAGGGAGGGAACGTTGTGGGTGAAGTGTCTGGGTGGGCGGGTGTTATTATGGTTCCCGGCCAGCCTCCACCCCTCCCCCAGGACCGTGTCCAGCTGGCTCTCTCTCTCTCTCTCTTGCTCTCTCTCTCTCTCTCTTGCTCTCTCTCTCTCTCTCTCTCTCTCTCTCTCTCTCTCTCTCTCTCTCTCTCTCTCTCTCTCTCTCTCTCTCTCTCTCTCTCTCTCTCTCTCTCTTGCTCTCTCTCTTGCTCTCTCTCTCTCTCTCTCTCTCTCTCTCTCTCTCTCTCTCTCTCTCTCTCTCTCCCTCTCTCTCTCTCTCTCTTGCTTTCTTTTCCCCCCTCCGTCCTTTCTCCTCATAGATATCAAGAGGGCGAGAGGTTATCATGCAGGTTCTGAAATTCACTTAAAAGGTTCTTACTTCGCTGGAGAAGATGCTTCTCTTCCTCACACTCTCACGGTCAGGGTTCAGTCAATATTTTTGTCCTTAACAGTGGCTCGGGTCCAAGGCTCGCTTTTGTGGTCGACTTCATTATGCCAGACACCATAGCTCTCTTGTTTGGGGCTTCTTAGATATTATTGTTGTCTTGTGTACATACGCCACTCATATAGCTACAGGGGGGGGGGGATGTTGGTAATATGGAAGGGAAAGATGTAGGAAAGATGGGAGAAATGAAATAGGTAATAACTGGGTAAGTAGAGGGAGGGAAGATAGAGAAAGGGATAGAGGGAGATGGGTAAATAGATCGGAAAAGGAGGAGAAGGAATAAGATAAAGAGAGAGAGGACGAGAGAGGTAGGGAGGGTGAGAGAGAGAGTTAGGGAGATAAGGAGAGAGGAGGAGCTAGGGAGGTAAGGGAGGGAGAGTTAGATATATGAGTAGGTATGAGGGAAAGAGTTAGAGGAGTGAGAGAAGACGGGAGATGGAGAGAGGGAGTGAGTGAGGGGGGCATAAGGACCCAACCTGCACGAGGGGGGGGGGGAGCAGAGCAGCGCCCCCCCCCCCACACACACACACTACCACAGTGGGCGGAATGTATCAAAGAGGCAGCCAGGTGGATTACCGCCCAGTGTGTCCGCCGCCCTCTGCCGGGTGTCCGGGGCCCGCCCTGAACCCTCTACACCCATCCTCTCACCTACCTTACCCTACCCTACCCTAGCTTTACCCACACTCCTCTCTTGCCAAGGCTTCCTCCCTTCTCTCCTTTACCGCCCTCTCTCCCTTACCTCCCTATCGCTCTTACCTCAACCATATCACCACCACCCCACATTCAGTTGCTTGGGGCGTGACTAGGCTAAAGAAGTAGTCATTACAGATCTACCTATCCCTCCCTCCCTCCCTCCCTCTACATGGTATGCAACTCCCTCCCTCCCCTTTCCCTCACCATGGGGAAGCTCCCTTCTCACCGTCAGCATCCCTGGGGGATGAATCTCCACCCCTCCCCCCCCTACTATAGCCTATGGGTGGAAACCCCCATTTCTCCCATCCATTCGTACATCCATCCTATCATAATTCATCCATACGGCCATTTGTTTGTTCAGCCATGAGCCTTTTTCACCTTTTTCACACACACACACACACACACACACACACACACACACACACACACACACACACACACACACACACACACACACACACACACACACACACACACACCTGAGAGGGAGAGGTTTGAGCTCCGAGGAAACGTTAATCAAATTACACCTCACGTCACTGGAAGGCAGAAGAGTTAGGCGAGACATGATCACCACCTACAAAATTCTCAGAGGAATTGACATGGTAGATAAGGGCAGGCAATCTAGCACGGATACCACTCACACTAGGGGGACACAGGTGAAAACTGAGTACCCAAATGAGCCACAGAGACATTAGAAATCATTTTTTTTCAGAGTCAGAGTAGTTAACAAATGGAATGCATTAGAAAATGGAATGGTGGCGATGGTGGTGGTTTTAGTTTTAAAACTAATAGTTTTAGCATTTATGGTTTAGCATTAACAGTCACAGCTGTTATCTTGAGGTTATCTTGAGATGATTTCGGGACTTTTTAGTGTCCCCGCGGCCCGGTCCTCGACCAGGCCTCCACCCCCAAGGAAGCAGCCCGTGACAGCTGACTAACACCCAGGTACCTATTTTACTGCTAGGTAACAGGGGCATAGGGTGAAAGAAACTCTGCCCATTGTTTCTCGCCGGCGCCTGGGATCGAACCCAGGACCATAGGATCACAAGTCCAGCGTGCTGTCCGCTCGGCCGACCGGCTGCCCATTCCGGCGGTAGCAGTACTAACATAACTAAATTATAACAGTACATAAAGCAGTAGTAGTAGTAGTGATAACGATAGTAGTTGTGGTAGTAGTGGTAGTGATTGTGCATATTAGTATAGCTTAACTCCACTGCAATGATTGTTAGTGTCAGTTTTGGACCACCTGCCTCCTCCTGCCCTAACATAAAACCCTCCCCATCAGCCAGTCTTGCCTGATTACTTCCCCTTACCTTAAGGGAGCCGGTCGGCCGAGCGCACAGCACGCGGGACTTGTGATCCTGTGGTCCTGGGTTCGATTCCAGGCGCCGGCGAGAAACAATGGGCAGAGTTTCTTTCACCCCATGCCCCTGTTACCTAGCAGTAAAATAGGTACCTGGGTGTTAGTCAGCTGTCACGGGCTGCTTCCTGGGGGTGGAGGCCTGGTCGAGGACCGGGCCGCGGGGACACTAAAGCCCCGAAATCATCTCAAGATAACCTCAAGATACCTTAGCAACAAGACCATTACGCTTACCAGTCATCTCAGGAGAAGGGGAACGAGTATAAGCTTGTTCGTCGCCTCCCTCGGACACCCACAAGTTATGTGGCCGTGAACACCGGCTGTCACTATGTTATCAGCTTGGTTGTTCTCAAGTGAACATGTATGTCTATTCTCATGCGGATCTGTGTGTATGTTTCAATGATCGTATGAAAGGAAAACTATGTAGCTTCAGCGTATGATCAGGATGTAGGTAATATATGAGAGAGAGAGAGAGAGAGAGAGAGAGAGAGAGAGAGAGAGAGAGAGAGAGAGAGAGAGAGAGAGAGAGAGAGAGAGAGAGAGAGAGAAAGACGTTGGCATCTCATCACGTTCAGCATCCATCAAAATTATTGATTAGAATTCATCTGTAACTTACTCACTCTCTCCGGGAGACAGTCTGAGACAGAGAGTGAGGAAAGAAAAGTAGTGAGAAACATGACACCAAGGGTGGGGGTGAGAGAGAGAGAGAGAGAGAGAGAGAGAGAGAGAGAGAGAGAGAGAGAGAGAGAGAGAGAGAGAGAGAGAGAGAGAGAGAGAGATGGAAGGGAGAAGTAGAGTGTAAGAAATTAGGAGGGAGGAGGGGGAGGTAAGTAGGCAGGAGAAAGTTAGAAAATAGGATGGGAAAAGGAGAGAAAACGAGATTGTGAGGGGGAAGAGAGGAGGGCAAAGGGGAGAGAAAGGAGGGAAGCAATGAGAGAAACTGAGGGAAACGAAGCAAGAGCGTAGGAATGCTGTCAGAGAGGCAGGCGGAGAGATAATCAAGCAAAAATATATCTTTTTTGGTCTAAAGATCTTGTTTTGTTTTGAAGTTAATATCTAAATGAAATACTTTTCCAGGGAAAAAACTTAACGTTTGCTCCATTTTTGTTCATATTTATATGCAAAAATGTGTTGAGTGTGTATGTGTGTGTGTGTGTGTGTGTGTGTGTGTGTGTGTGTGTGTGTATGTGTGTGTGTGTGTGTGTGTGTGTGGGTGTGTATATGTGTGTGTGTGTGTAGTGGTGGTGTTAATGATGGTGTTAGTGATGATAGTTTTGTTGCAAGATTAACTCGTAGATTCCAGCAGGTAGTTATGAAGTGAGAGAAGCTGTGAGAGGGGAAGGTAGCAGAGCAGAGTGGGGGAGGCGCTGGAAAGCAGAGTTGGAGGGTGGGGGATGGTAGTGGGCAGCAGCTGGAAGGCAGGTTGAGAAGGCCAAAGGTTACAACTGCGTGGTGATTGGTGGCACAGCTGGTCTGCCCGATGCAGTCGTCAACGAGCTTTGCCTGAATGCCTTCGACCTGAGGAGTGCCTCAGACCTGAGGAGTGCCTCAGACCTGCAGAGTGCCTCAGACCTGGAGAGACGTGCAGCTCAAAAACCGAAGCCCTTGGTTTCGAGGTCTCCAGCACCAGGGTGTTCTCTCAGGTCGCCTGATTGACACACTTTCAGCAAACTTCAGCGCACTTCTTGTCCTCATACACGCTGATTAACCTATCCACCAGCGTTACGTCTCACGTTAACTCAACCTATCCACCAGTGGTCAACCTATCCACCAGCGTTACGTCTCACGTTAACTCAACCTATCCACCAGTGGTCAACCTATCCACCAGCGGCACGTCCCTCGCTCTCCCTACCCATCCAGCAACAGAACGTGTTAGTAAAACATAAGAATGTTACGCTACAAAAGTGACTGACGGATGATTACAACAAACAAGTTTATCACTCAGAGAATAGCGTGATATATATATTGGTTAAATTTAACAGCATAACCGGGGAACTGTATAGAAACACAACATGATTGATTGCAACATACGGGTTGTTCTTCGCATCTGGGGAGAATTACGGAGACTGGCGTGACAGTCTCCGTGGTGTATAGAGCGCTAAGTCATGGGTTCGTATCCTGGCCGGGGAGGATTTACTGGGCGCAATTCCTTAACTGTAGCCTCTGTTTAACGCAACAGTAAAATGTGTACTTGGATGAAAAAACGATTCTTCGCGGCAGGGGATCGTATTCCAGGGACCATAGGATTAAGGACTTGCCCGAAACGCTACGCGTACTAGTGGCTGTACAAGAATGTAACAACTCTTGTATATATCTCAAAAAAAAAAAAAAAAAAAAAAAAAATTAAGTTGCAATTAAGCGGCCACTATTACAAGCAGTCTTAGCCTCTATATTGTATTCGCTTCTTGATCCAAAAGCTTAATTGTGGAACAGTGTAACCATGGAATTACTTTCTGTCTTGTGAGGAGGTTCGTAAAACTGTTATCAACATTGTCCTTAGTCAATGCTAAGGTCTTTGACCTCAATAGGCAATAGTATCTTGGGTCGTTGAACACCCCTGGTAACTGCTACGGACGATTCTTCAAGGCAATGTTTACTTCGTAAGTGTCTAGCAGCTTGTAATAGTTGGTTAGTATCGTGATTTGAATTCGCTTTAGCAATAGTGTTTGAGTGTGTCAAATTGAAGGGTTGTACACCTCGAGAGATGTACAACCTCTTAGACTTTGGTGGTGGGTTTGTTCATCCTGTGCCTGGTCCTGTCTAACACAGCTTGGACGTAGCTCTATGCCTGGTAGCTCTGTGTCTGGTAGCTCTGTGCCTGGTAGCTCTGTGCCTGGTAGCTCTGTGGCTGGTAGCTCTGTGCCTGGTAGCTCTGTGGCTGGTAGCTCTGTGGCTGGTAGCTCTGTGGCTGGTAGCTCTGTGCCTGGTAGCTCTGTGGCTGGTAGCTCTGTGCCTGGTAGCTCTATGGCTGGTAGCTCTGTGCCTGGTAGCTCTGTGGCTGGTAGCTCTGTGGCTGGTAGCTCTGTGTCTGGTAGCTCTGTGGCTGGTAGCTCTGTGCCTGGTAGCTCTGTGGCTGGTAGCTCTGTGGCTGGTAGCTCTGTGCCTGGTAGCTCTATGACTGGTAGCTCTGTGCCTGGTAGCTCTGTGCCTGGTAGCTCTGTGGCTGGTAGCTCTGTGGCTGGTATCTCTGTGTCTGGTAGCTCTATGTCTGGTAGCTCTGTGTCTGGTAGCTCTGTGGCTGGTAGCTCTGTGGCTGGTAGCTCTGTGTCTGGTAGCTCTGTGCCTGGTAGCTCTATGGCTGGTAGCTCTGTGCCTGGTAGCTCTGTGGCTGGTAGCTCTGTGGCTGGTAGCTCTGTGGCTGGTAGCTCTATGGCTGGTAGCTCTGTGCCTGGTAGCTCTATGGCTGGTAGCTCTGTGCCTGGTAGCTCTGTGGCTGGTAGCTCTGTGCCTGGTAGCTCTATGGCTGGTAGCTCTGTGCCTGGTAGCTCTATGGCTGGTAGCTCTGTGCCTGGTAGCTCTGTGGCTGGTAGCTCTGTGTCTGGTAGCTCTGTGTCTGGTAGCTCTGTGTCTGGTAGCTCTGTGGCTGGTAGCTCTGTGCCTGGTAGCTCTGTGGCTGGTAGCTCTGTGGCTGGTAGCTGTGTCTGGTAGCTCTGTGCCTGGTAGCTCTGTGTCTGGTAGCTCTGTGTCTGGTAGCTCTGTGGCTGGTAGCTCTGTGCCTGGTAGCTCTATGCCTGGTAGCTCTGTGTCTGGTAGCTCTGTGGCTGGTAGCTCTGTGCCTGGTAGCTCTATGCCTGGTAGCTAGCTCTGTGCTCAGACAGTGGGACCTAATTACTCTAAATAAACTAAACATGCCATTACTGCTGCAGGACTATTACGATACCTCTTAGCAAAAAAATAACCAAAAAGACCTTCATTCCACACTGCATACAAAAAAGACCTTGACTCTTCTCCGTAGCCAAAAAAAAGAACCTTGACCACTCAATGTTAGTCAAAAAAGACCTTGAACTCCCTCCATAGCCGAGAACAACGCTGAGACGGTAGCCGAAAAAGACCTTGATTCCTCGCCCGTAGCCCCGAAAAAAAAGACCTTGACCCTTTGATTATAGCCAGAAAACGACCTTAAACCACCCGTCGATGCCTCTTCCCCCCATCCCCTCATTTTAACAGGCCTCACACAGGCCACACCAAAATTTAGAGGTGTGCCACATGCCTCATTACAAAGAAAGCTTCCCGCAGCATGAAACATCCCCCCTCCCTCCCTTGAAGCACTACCGCTCACGCCGGCCAGTACGGTTACCTGACCGCAGGTGAGGTCATGCCCCCGTGGGGTAGAAGGTCATAAGGTATGAGAGACAGGGCCGTCTCCGCCCTTCGGCTTCCGCATAAAACCATAACCCGCGAAGGTTACAGCCGAGTTTGATTATAATTCCCCCGTTACGTAGACTCTTTTATACGTTAAATTTGCAACAAAGTCGTGTATCTAGTCTGATAAATACCGACGGGAACATACCGTATGGTATGAGTATATTAATATGATGTATACCGTTGTGTTCGTTGGCTGGCCTTAAGCTAAATCAGAGAGCCACTGACCGCATAAATCCAGAGGCAAGACTGTGATCGGCCGCCGACTTAAGCTGCCCCTCAACTTACAGGTTAGAATACGCGCTTGAGTTGCTGCAGCTTGAGTTGGTGAGGGCGTATAGGTGATGTCATCTGTAGCAGCGTGTGTGTGCGTGTGTGTTTGGTGTGACTCTGGCTCTCTGATACGTACTTGTGAGCGTTGGTAGCGTGAATGATGGCCCCTGGAGGACCTGTAGGAGTGTGTAAGTGTGTGTGTGGGCACGTGAGGGTGTGTCTGGGCACGTGTGTGTGTGGGCACGTAAGAGAGAAAAGGGGAGAGAGAGATTAATGCAGACATGAGGACTGATAAAAGTGTGAAGAAGTGCACCAGAGAAGCAAGGAAGGAGGGCGTGCACCAGGGAAGCAAGGAAGGAGGGCGTGCACCAGGGGGAAGGTGCACACCGTGCAGCACGGAGGAAAGGAGGGAGAGAAGAAGTGAAAGATGGGATGGGTCCGACTTTTAATTATCAGGGTGTTCATCTTCACATGCAATGGGTGGAACGGGCGCCGTCAGCCCTCATGAGCGGCCAGCAGCCGGCCCTGGACCGTGGCAGCAGCCGGCCCTGGACGGTGGCAGCAGCCGGCCCTGGACGGTGGCAGCAGCCGGCCCTGGACCGTGGCAGCAGCCGGCCCTGGACGGTGGCAGCAGCCGGCCCTGGACGGTGGCAGCAGCCGGCCCTGGACCGTGGCAGCAGCCGGCCCTGGACCGTGGCAGCAGCCGGCCCTGGACGGTGGCAGCAGCCGGCCCTGGACGGTGGCAGCAGCCGGCCCTGGACGGTGGCAGCAGCCGGCCCTGGACCGTGGCAGCAGCCGGCCCTGGACCGTGGCAGCAGCCGGCCTTGGACCGTGGCAGCAGCCGGCCCTGGACCGTGGCAGCAGCCGGCCCTGGACCGTGGCAGCAGCCGGCCCTGGACCGTGGCAGCAGCCGGCCCTGGACCGTGGCAGCAGCCGGCC
The DNA here is from genome assembly GCF_040958095.1 of Procambarus clarkii. Classification (NCBI taxonomy): domain Eukaryota; kingdom Metazoa; phylum Arthropoda; class Malacostraca; order Decapoda; family Cambaridae; genus Procambarus; species Procambarus clarkii. Next base: position 12,778,896 of record NC_091177.1, read on the forward strand.
CTGGACCGTAGCAGCGGCCGGATAAAGGAAATCAATCTAAAACTTAGAATGGTTTCCCGTTAAGTTAGGTTGCTGTAGGAAGGTCAGGGCAGCTTAGGTTAAGTTAGGTTAAGAAGGTTAGCTTTTGTTAATTAGGTCAAGTTACGAAGAAGGTAGAGATAAAAGGAACCCGAATAAGGAAGTTAGATGGGGGTGGAGCAAGAGAATATGACTACATATTACCAATTGAGGGCTAGTTAGGAGTTACTAACTAACTTTTAAGAAAACTCAGATGCTACCTAACGACCTGGGGGTAGCTGCCTAAATGACCCAACGACACCTTGATATTGTCATCAAGTTTAAGAGCATTAAACTTCACAAGATATAAACCACTGGCTCCTACACCCTCGTCTCACAAGCTACTCCTACACCCTCGTCTCACAAGCTACTCCTACACCCTCGTCTCACAAGCTACTCCTACACAGGCTGCTAGATTATTATTATTATTATTTATCACAGAGAAGGTGTAATTATCCTGAGTGTAAGTATATATTTAAGGTGAGTCAAGAGGGAGATAAAGCTCAGCAGGTGAGTCGGTGGAGGAGAGCGGAGGCTGCAGGGAGGTGAAGAACGGCCCACTACTGGAGACTTTGAAGAGAAAGTGCGAACCTCCAGCATCAAATGATGAGGAGAAAAACATAGGAAGATCTGGTGAAAGTTTCAGTGTTAAGGGGAAGCCATGGAGCAGAACAGAAGGCAGACAGCCAGCGGTCAGATGAGAGAGAGAGAGAGAGAGAGAGAGAGAGAGAGAGAGAGAGAGAGAGAGAGAGAGAGAGAGAGAGAGAGAGAGAGAGACAGAGAGAGAGAGAGAGAGAGAGACAGAGAGAGAGAGAAGAAAGGGGAAAGTAAATTCCTCATCCCCCCTAAATAAACATACATCAAGAAGCCCTTCATGCAAAATATCGCTCATAATCGTTCCTTTCAAACCGAAAATAAAAAATCCAAGTCTCGATAAAAGTTAAAAGGTCACCGAGTAATTGGAGAGAAGGGCCCCTCATGATGAACCAAAATGACCCGTCGATTGAACGAATATTGAAGGTTATTGGAGAAGGTAAACCAAGCTTCAGGGTGACCGCCAGGCGTGGCTTCGCCCGGTATTGCCCTCCAAAACATCGGCTCTACAGTGCCTCACAGATGCGAACCATTCCCCTCCCTCCCTCCAAGAGAGGCGAGTGGCAGTGGGGGACGTTACCTAATGCCCTACGAAGCGTTAATATAAGATAATAGTGATAGAGAAATAGAAGGAAGAGAAGGAGGGGATCTAATTCACATTGTCTCTTAGCACTCAAATCAGTGCTTCACCCTCGGCTTCTCTGCCCCCTCCCTCCTCCCCCCCCCCCCACACACACACACACACACACACGCACACACACACACACACACACACACACACACACACACACACACACACACACACACACACACACACACACACACACACACACACACACACCAGCGTCTGCACCAAACATTTTAGCAAACAACGAACTCGAGTTGATATTCACGGCGGCCGCCATCATCAACCTCACTTGCAGCATCCTATAATTTGGTGGTTAATCTCTCCAATCAACCAAGAGTAAAATCTGCGGGGGACTCGGTGCTTACGGGCGGGTCTTGTGGGTCCAGCCCTCGCCTAGTCACTGTTAAGACCACTTAATGGTTGTTCTCTAGTGCGCCGGTCTTGGAGGCTAAACACGCATGCACACGTGTTCGCTCACACACACACACAGAGGGGACATGATCACCACATTCAAGATTCTCAAGGGAATTGATAGGGTAGATAAAGACAGTCTATTTAACTCAAGGGGCACACGCACTAGGGGACACAGGTGGAAACTGAGTGCCCAAATGAGCCACAAAGATATTAGAAAGAACTTTTTTTAGTGTCAGAGTGGTTGACAAATGGAATGCATTAGGCAGTGATGTGGTGGAGGCTGACTCCATACACAGTTTCAAGTGTAGATATGATAGAGCCCAGTAGGCTCAGGAATCTATACACCAGTTGATTGACAGTTGAGAGTCGGGACCAAAGAGCCGAAGCTCAACCCCCGCAAGCACAACTAGGTGAGTACACTACCGAATTTATTTTACCAGAATGGCTGAAAAGACGAAAATATGTCCATTTCCCCAGAACATGGCAAGGAAATCTCCCAAAAGTAGCCACCACACCAGGCCGTACTCTAGAGCCACACATGACGTTCACAACATCAGCGGCGTGTGCAACATTGTCGGACTCCTCGATACAAGGAGGTATTACAGGACCCAACTCAAGGGTGAGGAAGGAGGGTCACTAAGAAGTGAGGTGCGCAGTTCAGGTGGGTAATTGAAGAGTTAGGTGAGTAAGGTGAGTCATTAGTGTGGGTTACTGAGGAACTATTAGGAGAAAGCACCAAGCCATTTGCGGCTATATAGCACTGGGAAGGGATCAGGATAAGGATTTGGGATGGGACGGGGGGAAAGGAATGGTATCCAACCACTTGGACGGTCGGGGATTGAACGCCAACCTGCATGAAGCGAGACCGTCGCTCTACCGTCCAGCCCAAGTGGTTGGACTGAGGAGGTAAATTTAAAACCTTACAACTAGGATGGCGCCAAAATTACATAGGCTGAGTTGTGACGTAGGGTTGTTTAAACAAGGCCTAACGATGTAGGGAAACAGAGAGTGTGGGAAGACATGTTAAAAGTCTTAACATAGTACGAGAGGGTATGGACGGATGCTCGAACCATTGGGGATAAATTTAGATTTGAGAAAGTCCTGGGTAAATACTGGTTTGGTAACAGAGCTGTTGATTTGTGGAACACATTACCTGGTAACAATGGACGTGGGATCACTTGATTGTTTCAGGCGTAGGCTAGACACATATGTGAATGAGTTTTGGTGGGTATATATAGGATCTGCCACCTTTGGGTCATTAGGCCTTGTGTAGTGACTTAATTCTTATGTTCCTGTGATAAAATACTCCACTAGGGTGAGTCTTTTAGGAAATTAATGCCTCACATAATGTAATTGAGTAAATTGTCAAAATGACACAGTTTAAGTAACATACGCTGTAAAATGGAGTTACAGCCCCGCTCCTGTGCCAGGTAAGGCCACTACGGGCTCACCATAGCCCGTGCTACTTTGGCACTTTTGTTCTAAGTTGCTAAATCTAAAACAACAACAACAACTCTGTTTAATTAACATTTACTATCCGTCGACCTAGATAGATTAGTGGGGGGGGAGTTGGCTTGGATTCCTACTGCTCTGGTTAGATAAATCAGTTGTGTTTGTAACGGAGTGGAAGATCACATGAACTGGATGGGCATAGGCCAGTACACACACACACACACTGAAGGGTCGTTATTGGGGAGTGAACGACCTGGAGTGTTGAGTGTGAGGGACCCGCTTGTTTCAGGCCAAGAGTCGTTAGCCTCGTCTTGAGTTGTACGGCTCCTCCTTCAAGTCATCCTCGACAGGACGATCACAGCTACAGAACGTCGACCACTGATTCGTCTGAGCACGGAAGGGCTATAGGCTCGTCCATACGTTGTATATCAGGGAAGATACCCTATCTTGAGGTTATCTTGAGATGATTTCGGAGCTTTTAGTGTCCCCGCGGCCCGGTCCTCGACTAGGCCTCCACCCCCAGGAAGCAGCCCGTGACAGCTGACTAACACCCAGGTACCTATTATACTGCTAGGTAACAGGGGTATAGGGTGAAAGAAACTCGAACCCAGGACCACAGGATCACAAGTCCAGCGTGCTGTCCGCTCGGCCGACCGGCTCCCCTAAACCTAATTCTATACCATATCCTATCCCTTATCCTATACCTTATCTTTCAGTTCGTGTTTCGTGACCCCCTTATCCTTCTCCCACCCCTCAAGTCTGTCTGTCTGTCCCCCCCCCCCCAACACACCCTCATCCTCTCATAACTGTTTCTCAAGGTCTTGTTGAAGGTGTGGTGTCTCAAGGTGGGGCGAGGTGGCAACTTGCATGTGTTAACAGGTGTTGTAGGGCGGGTGTTGTGGCGGGTCAGTAGGTGTTGTAGGGCGGGTGTTGTGACGGGTCAGTAGGTGTTGTAGGGCGGGTGTTGTGACGGGTCAGTAGGTGTTGTAGGGCGGGTGTTGTGACGGGTCAGCAGGTGTTGTGACGGGTCAGCGGGTGTTGTGGCGGGTCAGCAGGTGTTGTGACGGGTCAGCCGGTGTTGTAACGGGTCAGCAGGTGTTGTGACGGGTCAGCAGGTGTTGTGACGGGTCAGCAGGTGTTGTGACGGGTCACCAGGTGTTGTGACGGGTCAGCAGGTGTTGTGACGGGTCAGCAGGTGTTGTGACGAGTCAGCAGGTGTTGTGACGGGTCAACAGGTGTTGTGACGTATGCATGCTTATGCATTCGACCTATACTCGCATTTAATTCACCGCAATTTTGACGCTTCTAGTTGAGCTAAACCATTGCAAAAGTGACGCTTTTCAAATCCTAAGACAGGCTTAGGCATCAACAGATTTACTAAGGACTGTGTATATGTAATAACAATTAATTAATGACTAATTGCGGTTAGAGCCGCACCCAACTTTGCAGGGTGACTGGTGAGTGGGCGGGGAGGGGTGCTGGCAGACTGATATCGGCCGGCGGGGGTCTTACTCCCCCCTCTCTTAATTGGGAGTCACCCCCCCCCCCCCTCCTCATGGCGACCTCCAAGAAGTCGGTTAAGATGATAGTTAACATATAACATATATCTGACATCTAGGCACTCGACAAGCCACCTTTCACTTATTTTCTGGAAGGGGAGTCACTCTTGTGCTATATCACTCTTTATAAGACCGATAGGATCGACCCAGCTCAGCCTATATCCGTCCTGTACCTCAGACTGTTCACCCTGCAATAGATATAAAATAACTGACTCATTTGATCCCAATTGTGTAAGTGAATCCGGATTTACTTAACATTAAGGTTTAATGGTTATTTACTTACTGGTTCCCACTACTGGTAAATAATAAGTAATTACCATAGGAGCCAGTGACTCTGTCAAGTACTTGTCAAGAGCAGGCTCCGGGGAGGGGGGGGGGGGGGTAGTAGAGCGGTCTGTGTACCCAGGAACCCGGGGTATTAGAATGCGTTTGTGGCCCCCCTGTTGCTGCTTATTGTTGGGTGCTGATGTTCCTTGACAGTGGGCGGGATCACTGGCCCACCCGCTACCAGTGCCCCCTCCCACCTCCACTGCCCACCTCCACTGGCCCACCTCTCTATTTCCACCACCTAGTTCCTCAGTGCTCTTCCACTGCCCACCTTTTCCCTTCAAACTTCTTGGTGTCATTCTATCAATTAATTTTTCAGTTACTCATCTATTTTGCCTACTTACTCAATGATGTACCTAAGCTTAGTTCCCCACCTTACTCACCCTACTCACCTTACAACTCATCCCCTCAACCTCCAAAACACCTCACATATTCCCCTAGCCTCCATAAATTCTCATCGTAGCTCCTATCATTAATCCAGCACCTCCCAACCTCCACACGTAATCCTCTCTAATCTTTATGGTTCAATTTGGTGGGATTTTGCTGACCTGACTGACCTCTAGCTGGGTGATGTGTCACATGCAGCACACTCCTGCTCTCGCTGACTCAGCCTGCAGACTTCACAACGCTTCACCCCCCCCTCCCCCCTCCCTAACGTGCGCAGGTGTTGAGAATTACTAGATTGCACATTTTTCAAAGTAGTTAGGATATCAAATGGAGAAAAAAATAGCATCTGACGAGAGGAGCAGTTTAAGGGTTTAATACTCTCATTTTGGTAGTTTTTTTTCCGGGAGACGTTATTACGTTTCTTGCTTTTCTTAGAGGAATATTAATACGGTAGTTGCACAACCTGTCCTCTTAAAAAGAACGTCGCTTTTGGCCGTTTGCCCGTATGGCCGAATTTGGACGTAATTTGAAAATGAAAAAAAAATGAAAATAAATTTGGGATTTCTTTTTTCAACAACAGTAAGTTAAGGGTCCTCTGATAGGTTAGGTGGGCAGGAAATTCTTATAAAGTTTCAAAACGTTATGAAAAACGTGAATTTAAAGTGTCCTCTTATAACCTCTGCGCGTAAGGCGGACGACTCAAATAGAAAACGGAACAGAACGTCACTTTTGTGAGTCGATTTCATTTCAAATTACGTCCAAATTTAGCCATATCGCGCATACGAGCCAAAAGTGACGTTCTTTTTAAGAGGACGGGTTGAGTTGCAAGGAGTACAAGGATGATTCTGACCATCAATGCAAGAACGTCAAAAATGTCTCGGTCTGTAGCTTTTGGGCTCACTGAAACCTCAAGTGTTTCAGTGTCTGATGCAGCATGCTGCCGCCCCGTCGCTCTGCAATGCTTTTAGGTGGTGGTGGTGGTGTGTCTCCTGTTCTTATCCTCGTAACTTTGCATTTGTCCGGATTAAAGTCTAGGGGCCATTTTTTTCAGACCACCTCTGGAGTGTTAACTTTATGTTGCAACGTTGCATAGTTCTACTCTGTTCTGACTCGCCACACAGGCATAGGTGCATAGGTACAGGCACAGGTGCACAGGTACAGGCACAGGTGCACAGGTACAGGCACAGGTACAGGCACAGGTACAGGCACAGGTGCACAGGTACAGGCACAGGTACAGGCACAGGTACAGGCACAGGTGCACAGGTACAGGCACAGGTGCACAGGTACAGGCACAGGCACAGGTGCACAGGTACAGGCACAGGTGCACAGGTACAGGCACAGGTGCACAGGTACAGGCACAGGTGCACAGGTACTCGTATAATTACAGGGAGTATAAGGGAAATATATTGTGTTAGGACATCATTCAGACAGAGATTCTGTTCCCGATTTAGGTACAGGGGCAAGTAGAGTGATAAAGGTACAGGTACAGTGATGTGGGTACAGTTACAGGTACAGTGGTGTGGGTACAGGTTACAGCATCGAGGTTACCTTGAGGTTACCTTGAGGTGCTTCCGGGGCTTAGCGTCCCCGCGGCCCGGTCGTCGACCAGGCCTCCTGGTTGCCGGACTGATCAACCAGGCTGTTGGACGCGGCTGCTCGCAGCCTGACGTATGAGTCACAGCCTGGTTGATCAGGTATCCTTTGGAGGTCCTTGGAGTGGTGCTGTAAAGGAGATTGTGATGTGCTCAGATCTTTAGCAGCGAGTTCCTGTTAAATAAACGCCGGCTTCTTCAGCCGTAAATTGTCGTACAGTATTAGTAAATAAGAGATTATGTCTGCCTCTCTCTCTCTCTCTCTCTCTCTCTCTCTCTCTCTCTCTCTCTCTCTCTCTCTCTCTCTCTCTCTCTCTCTCTCTCTCTCTCTCTCTCTCTCTCTCGCCACATATCCTCACGCCACACACCCCTACCACATACCCCCCAAAACACCCTCACCACACCTCCACCACACCTCCACCACACCCCCACCACACACCACCCCACACCCCCACCACCACCCCCCCCACCACACCCCCTCACCACACCCCCTCACCACCACTCCCCCACCACTACACACCCCCACCACACCACCACACACCCCCACCACACCACCACACACCCCCACCACACCACCACACACCCCCACCACACCCCCACCACACACACAGGTCTCTGGCAGGTGGCTGCTCCCAGGTACCTCTTCCTTTATCTATAGATGTAAAAAAAATCTCTTTGTCCCCCTCCCCCCTCCCCTCTCCTCTAACCTCCCCCCCCCCCTCTAACCTTCCGCTCTCCCTCTTCTTTGTGCTCCTCTGCTTCATCTTCCTTTAGGTTTAGCTCTTATCCTTCCTCTTTGTGTCCGTTTTCGTCTTTTCTTATTTTTTCTTTACTTTCTTCCTTTTATTTGTTCCTCTCTTTGCTTTTCTTATTCCTCCTCTCTTCTTCTTCTTCTTCCTCAGTTTTCTGGTCCTCTGTCTCCTCTCCCCCCCCCTTTCTTTTCTCTCTACTTCTACATCTTATTTTATTATTTGGAATCTTCTTTTAATTTCCATATTTACTTCATGTTTTTCTTTATATTCCATTTTTTTTGTTCCATCCCTTCTAATTTTTCTTCGTATTATTATTATTATTATTATTATTCCTCGGTACGTTTGGTCCTGCTTGCTCCAGGACTTACTCTAGGACTTACTCTAGGACTTATTCCAAGGACTTACTCCGAGAACTTATTCCAAGGACTTACTCCAAGGACTTATTCCAAGGACTTACTCCCAGGACTTATTTCAAGGACTTATTCCAAGGACTTACTCCAAGGACTTACTTCAAGGACTTACTCCAAGGACTTACTCCAAGGAGATGTTGTGGAGTGTATCAGGTGTAATTGTCACAAGTGACCATTTTTGATGCTGTCGTTCTCAAAAAGAGAGAGAATTACGTTTCGTTAATATCCCTGAAATATCTGTAGATAAAACCAAAATTGAAAAAAATAAAATGTATCAAATTTGATATCCGTGTACCATTCTCAAAATGCATTTAAAAAAAAAAAAATTATATTTCAAATGTGTTCTGGGTGTTGCGGCTCGTGTCATTCTGTAATATTGTGTTAGTGTGTGAATCTGTGATTCGATTCTGTTATAATGTGTATGAATCTGTTTTAGCTAGATTTCGTCGCATGGTGGTCACAAGGTACCATACATATATATATATATATATATATATATATATATATATATATATATATATATATATATATATATATATATATATGGTAAAATATGATTTTTTTCTTTTTCTGTCATTTTTAAATATGACCGAAAAAGTAAGATTAATCATTCTAACACGAATCTTACTTCTTAATCTTACTTTTTCGGTCATATTTAATAATATATGTCTACAGGAAAGACTGCTACCAAAATATACTAATATATATATATATATATATATATATATATATATTATGACACATGTCACCCTTAAATATAGACTTAAATCAACCGATCCTGTTTACAAAATCCGGTGAGGATTTTCCCAAACTCGGTTTAACTGTGCAGTTGAGACTCATATGAAAGATGATATGAAAGAGCATTATGAGATAATGGACAATCTGCCAGTGATGATATTACGTCAGTCTTGTGAGAGGATGCTCACAGCCTCTCACAAGATGAGTCTGGAGCATCAGCGGAGCATCAGCGGAGCATCAGCGTAGCATCACTGGAGCATTCTCACCTTTCGGTAAAGGTAAAGTATTGGAACAGAGTCTAAAATACTCGATTATTTTAGAGGAAAAGCAGAAGAAAACGGAGAGGGAGCCGAAAAAACGGAGAGGGGCTGAAGAAAACGGGGAGAAAGGGGCTGAAGAAAATGAAGAGGTGGACGGAAGAAAACTGAGAAGGATGCTAAAGGAAACGAAAAGGAGGGGAGGGGAGGTTGAATAAAACGAAGAGGGAAGTTAAAGAAAACGGAGAGAGGGGGGGGGGGTGGTAGAAGAAAATTCAGAAAGGGGTCGTGCCAAAGAAAATAAAAATTGATTTAATTGAATCGCCTTTAAAGTTCTAATTTCTCATGATTTGTCACCAAGACTTAGAGTGCTGAAATGAGTCATTATCACCATCACCATCACCATCACCATCACCATCACCATCGTCATCGTCTTCTTCAACTTCACTATCATTAGCATCGTCACTATCATTGTCATAAAAAAATCACCATTAGTACATGAAGCGTTATATTTTAAGTGGTGTTTACCTACCCAGCCTGCACAACCCACCTAACCCAACCTAACCAAACCCAACCCAACCCACCTAACCCTCCTAACCTAACCTAACCTAACCCACCTAACCCTCCTAACCTAACCTAACCCACCTAACCCTCCTAACCTAACCTAACCTAACCCACCTAACCTAACGAGGCTGTCACACAGTACTCTGAAGCAGCGTCAACTTTTGTACGCAGCTTTTAATAACTTCACCCACTAAATCACCAGAATCTTGACGTTCCGGCGGTTAAGATTCCCAGGTTAGAATATAATGACCCGTCTGCCCAATCGGGTCATCAATCACTGCCATAATTAGCTTTCATAATTATATTTCTAGCAATGTGGTCTGTGATAACCATTCGCCAGGAAGTTTCCCATAGGATAGCATGAGGGGTAATGGGCCGGGAGTTATCGCGTCGATATCTCACACATTATGAGGAGGAAGTGAGGGCCAAATAGGCTTATTAAGCACTGCATATGTCATAACTCATAATCTCCTCTCATAACCTGAGCTTCTACTGGTGCCTCTCGCCTATTCTTCCTCATTCGTGAGGAGGTAATTGTTATTCAATTAACACTAAATATCTTAATGACCAAATTCCCTCATAATTACGGTACTGGTGACTTTTGTTTCACTAAAGGAACGGAATTAAAGAATATTTGATCGATATTCGTTACTTAAAGAATATTCAGTAAAGAATATGTGTAAAGATTATTCACTAAAGAATATTTGTATTCTTTACATATACAAATATTCAAATATTTGTATTAAGAATGTCTCCCCGGGATCTATAGATGTCCTATGAAGATCATACATTATGAAAAAGACGCCCCTAACAGCCTCGTTGATCAGATCCATTACACTGTATGAAAGAGAGGGTGGATTCTCAGAGTGGATGATAGATATATGTAGGGATATGATGCTTTGATTAGAGGGATGTATGGATGGGGTGGATAATCATATATATACGAATGAATATATGGCTGAAAGAATATGTCTGACAGAATGGATGGATGGATTCATAGATGAATATTTAAACGAGCAGATGGATGAATAGTATATGGATGGGTGAATGAATGAATGTAAATGGAGGGATGGATATTTAGTTGAACGGATAAATGGATAAATGTTTGAATATGTGAATTGATGGATGAAAGGATTGATGGATGTATGGTGTAATTTGGACTCGAGGTGGATCACTGAGTCCTGTGGGTTATCCACCGTAGCTTAGGATATGTATATATATATGTGTGTGTTGAGTATGTTCAGAGTACGTTCGGTGTGTTCAGTCTGCCCAAACGCTTCGACAGCTTCCAGGCGCAGAGATGGAAGAGAGGAGTTTACCTGTTGGTAGCTGAGGCCCTCATTTCTATCCCTCACTCTCCTCCTCCCATTCCCCTATCCTTTGATTATTCTTCCTGTAATCCTCTTCCCAGTCTTATATTTTTTCATTCTCATCATTTAATAACTCCCTTTCTATATTCACCTACTAACTTCTATATATCTATATACACCTATCTTCCTCAGCGTCCTCGTCTTGCTCCCTCCTCCTCCACCACTCCGGGCTAGGCAGGATAGTAACCCAAAGTGACAGCCAGTCCGTACCGTATTATTGAATTTGTTCGTATTAGCCACGAAAGACTGCGTCTGAATGCCTTCCGTTTTCTCCATAGGGATGCCAGATACCGCCGCCCTCTTCATGTGGCCCAGCGGAGGCTAGATATGATAGGGATGGAGAGGCTAGTGGATTGGTAGGCGGAGGGGGAAAGGCTATGGGAGTGGGAGGGGGATGTCCCACAGGTGGGATTGGGATGGGGGGGAGGGTGATGATGATGGGGAGACTGACAGGAGACTGGGACGTAGACGGACTGTTGGTTTTGTGAAGGGGGAGGTGGATGGGATCCCTGGTTTGTTTATCAAGTAGTTGAATATAATGCTAAACGACTCTCTGAGTTTCTCAGTCGGTGTGGGCTTCCAAGAACCTGTTTCTGTATGCATACTCCGTGTATAGTGTGTGTGTGTATATCGTTTCGATAGGATACTGTGGACACTGTTTAATCAACTATTTATAGTTGAATATTGTGGACACTGTTTAATCAACTATTTATAATGATTTATTTATTTATTTATTTTTTAACGATTTGTGTTTTCATTCTTGTTATTCTCCTCTTCCCTACAGGTAAGATAAGCGGTTTCAAGTGTGTCGCTCCGTAAGTCAGTGTTAGTTAAGGTAAGTTCTTATCTGAATCATTGTAAGAAAGTAAGAAAGTCATCTTATTTCTAGTGTGTAAATATCTTCATGGTAGCATTGGTACTACCATGAAGAAACTTCCCTACCATGACGCAAGAAAACGTCTACCATGACGCAAGAAAACGTCAACCATGACGCAAGAAAACGTCCACCATGACGCAAGAAAACGTCCACCATGACGCAAGAAAACGTCCACCATGACGCAAGAAAACGTCCACCATGACGCAAGAAAACGTCCACCATGACGCAAGAAAACGTCTACCATGACGCAAGAAAACGTCTACCATGACGCAAGAAAACGTCTACCATGACGCAAGAAAACGTCCACCATGACGCAAGAAAACTTCCACCATGACGCAAGAATACTTCCATCATGACGCAAGTCCTTGATGGAAGTGAGAAATAAGTGTTATTATGTTAGTTCATGTTCACTTGGTAAGTGTGAGAGGAAGTGTTATGTTTTTCATGACGGGGTAATAGTGGTCAACTCAAGTTTACATTGATAGTGTAGGACTGTTATTGTAGTCTTCATGCACGTTAATTTGTTCCTGGAATGTTTCCGTTAATAGGAGTCTGTTTGGAGGCTGCTTTAATGCTCTCGTGTGTGTGTGTGTGTATGTGTGTGTGTGTGTGTGTGTGTGTGTGTGTGTGTGTGTGTGTGTGTGTGTGTGTGTGTGTGTGTGTGTGTGTGTGTGTGTTCCCCGGATCAAACCCACTCCCATACAGCCATGTAAATAAGTAGAAATATCGAATAAATACGATATAATTATGCTCTCCTTCAGTGTTTTCAGTATTACCGTTAGAGAGAGAGAGAAGCTTCTTATTGATCAACTTAAGAACCGAAGTTAGTTCGCAGCTGTACTCGTGTTTAGCTTAAACAATTAGCATGACATTTTGTCCATGTTTTGCCTTGTTTGCGTTCCCTGGCTCCACAGGCAGCTATATATATATATATATATATATATATATATATATATATATATATATATATATATATATATATATATATATATATATATATATATATATATATATATATATATATATATATATATATATTTCCTAGGGTGATTGTGAAAGCAATTTGCTTCTGAAATTGGAACTTGCATGTGGTTGAGTAACAAGCATTTCGACCGCCTGTTCTTTCAATATAATCGCGAAAGGCTGTTATTGACCTCTCATGCGGGTAAAAAATATATATATATATAGTTATAACTTACATGTTATTTTTATTGTAATATTTACGCCACCAGAGTGCTTGTGGGTTGGTACATTCTCGGGCCGACTCTCCTAGTGGGGGCTGGCCCCATCACACACAGTGATGGGGCCCCATCATACCGTGTGTGATGGGCTCCATTACCGTCAGGTCCATCGCCACTCCCCAGGTGATGGACTTCCCTACAGGTACTGCCATGGGGAAACACGTCCATGAATATGTTGTCGGTGGTAACCTGTTATCTTTGTATTTTTGTTTTAAACTAAGGCTTGGGGTTCAAAAGGGCTGTCAAATTTGTCTGTCTGTCTGTCTGTCTGTCTGTCTGTCTGTCTGTCTGTCTGTCTGTCTGTCTGTCTGTCTGTCTGTCTGTCTGTCTGTCTGTCTGTCTGTCTGTGTCTGTCTGTATGTCTGTCTCAGTCTGGGAGACAGACAGACTGTCTCCCAATCCGCTAGCTTCTCTTCAATCATCAACGTCCATTTAGAGAGAGAGAGAGAGAGAGAGAGACAGAGATCCAGAGAGAGAGACCCAGATAACACCTGTGTTATCTTGTGTTATCTCCACTGGCCGATTCTGCTCTGGCCCACATCAAGATGGATGGGGCGGGGGGGGGGGGGGAGGGAAGGGGACCATCCGGTTGATACTTTTAAAATTTGAAGTTTTTCAGCAAGAAAACTGATTTTTCGTGGCGGGCGGTCGGGCAGGGGGAGGGGTGGGGGGGGTGATGGAGTACACCCACAAGTACTCCAAGTACTCCAAGCCACGATGAGTACAGGCCTTGTTGCCTTATACTTGCCAATTAGTCGTGCTTCAATTGGTTGTGTGTATGTGAGTGTAACTACCCAGGTGTAGTTACAGGGGCGAGAAGTACACTGGTGGTGTCCCGTCTTCCCGGTACTCTTTGTCGTATATAACACTTTGAAACAACTGACGGTTTTGGCCTCCACCACCTTCTCATTTTACTTTTTCTAACCGTCCGCCACTCGGCCAAAAAGAGAATTTTCGAATATTTCCTTTGCACCGTTATTTTCTTTGTTCTTAAAGTTGCAAGTATCATGAATTCTTCTTTGTCATATTTTGTATATTTCTGTCATTAATTTTGTACGTACGTGTGTGTGTGTGTGTGTGTGTGTGTGTGTGTGTGTGTGTGTGTGTGTGTGTGTGTGTGTGTGTATGTGTGTGTGTTTTCACTCACCTAGATGTACTTACCTAGATTACATCTGGAGAGTTGTGTATAAGTTCCCTAATCCCAGCTTTTCCAGTCTCTGGGAAAAAATTCACGCAAAGAACTTCATTCCTCACGTTTCAATTTGTATTATCTTTGGAGTTTGGTAATTGTTTTCGCCTCGTCTGGGTCCTCGTGTATTCCATTTCTCATATCTTCATTAGTTTGCATTTGGTGGGGGGTTAAACTCTAGCAACCATCTTTCCCACCATCTCTGAAGCGCATCCTGGTTTACCTCTAATCTCCCGCAGTTATCTCCATTTCTCATCCTTCTCGGCAGATGTGCATCGTCGACAAACAGGTCTAGAAATTACCCTATGTGTTAAAGCCAGAATTATTGCGACATCCTATTTATAACCTCTCGCCACTTCGACTTCTCTCTCATCCTTACTCTCTGTTTTCACTCCGAGAGGTACCCCCCTTACCCAGTACCAACAGTTAAACCAGCTTTGATCTAAAATTGTTATAGGAGCCTTTCATGCAGCACGGTGTCAAACGTTATCTGATAAGAAAGGAATTCAGAGTCGTGAGTGTGTGTGTATGTATGTGTGTGTGTGTGTGTGTGTGTGTGTGTGTGTGTGTGTGTGTGTGTGTGTGTGTGTGTGTGTGTGTGTGTGTGTGTGTGATTCTGTGAATGTGAGCTGGAATGTAAGTCTCTCTCTGTCTACACGAACGTACGGATGTAGCAGGCATTCGTGAAGCTACACTGCTTCGACACCCCACTTTGGTTCCTAGATTGCTTCGACACCCCACTTTGGTTCCTAGATTGCTTCGACACCCCACTTTGGTTCCTAGATTGCTTCGACACCCCACTTTGGTTCCTAGATTGCTTCGACACCCCACTGTGGTTCCTAGATTGTTTCGACACCCCACTTTGGTTCCTAGATTGCTTCGACACCCCACTTTGGTTCCTAGATTACTTCGAAACCCCATTTTGGTTCCTAGATTGCTTCGACACCCCACTTTGGTTCCTAGATTGCTTCGACATCCCACTTTGGTTCCTAGATTGCTTTGACACCCCACTTTGGTTCCTAGATTGCCTCGACACCCCATTTTGGTTCCTAGATTGCTTCGACACCCCACTTTGGTTCCTAGACTGCTTCGACACCCTATTTTGGTTCCTAGATTGCTTCGACACCCCATTTTGGTTCCTAGATTGCTTCGACACCCCACTTTGGTTCCTAGATTGCTTCGACACCCCATTTTGGTTCCTAGATTGCTTCGACACCCCACTTTGGTTCATAGATTGCTTCGACACTCCCACTTTGGTTCCTAGATTGCTTCGACACTCCCACTTTGGTTCCTAGATTGCTTCGACACCCCACTTTGGTTCCTAGATTGCTTCGACACTCCATTTTTGTTCCTAGATTGCTTCGGCACTCCACTTTGGTTCCTAGATTGCTTCGACACTCCCACTTTGGTTCACGCTTTCCCATGAAGCCTCACTCATAATGTCTGTGTCGCGACCCGGCCGCTATTCCCTCATCTCTCCCTGCGTCACTCTTTGCAGAACCTAATTCCTATATTCAGTTAACTCTTAACTTATAATTATTATATAAATTGTTTTAGTTTCCCCTTTTTTTTAATGTTTTTTTCGGTTTTCTTGGAATTCATTTTGTTTATTGTTTGTCTTGTGGATGTTGCTTTGTCAAATTGTTTGATAATTAGTTATTAATTAGTTATTATGTATTTGAACTGTTCAGTATAGGTTTACAGATAATTTATACTTTCTTTTGTATGTTTTTTGTATAGATTTCTAGAACCGTTGTAGTTGGTAATTTATTTTCGAATAAGTGTTTATCATTTTTATGTAAGGTAATGTCTTCTCTGGTCTGCCCACAGTGTAAGTAAAGTCATTTTGACTGTTTAGTTAAGTGTCAAATCGTACCCTTAGTCATTAGGAAAATTTTATTTATTTTTTATTTGAACTCGAGCACTATGTCTCTATTTGATTAAACTTGTCTGTAATTTTGAAGTTTTGTTCGTGTATTATTATTTTTTTTAATTTGACGATGAACAAGAAGTTCTTCGAGACGTTGAATGGGGAAGCTGGCATACCCCAGTTAATTCCACTGTTCATCAGCTTACACATTAATACAGTGGGATTATTGGTGGGTAGCTGTGTACGAGGTGGTGGCCACACCCAGCTGGTGGTGGCTACACCCAGCTGGTGGTGGCCACACCCAGCTGGTGGTGGCTACACCCAGCTGGTGGTGGAGTCCTTCCCCCCAAGTGTAGTGTCAGTATACTACTGGGTGTTCCAATTTGAGGGTTCTCCGCCCCTTTTTCAGTGGGGGGGGGGTGCAGGTGGCTGCCTCAAGGATGATATGCACAGTGGAGTGAGCTTACCATTGGTGGCCTGCGTGGCTCACGTCTCATACAAGTATACTCCCGCTGGTATGATGACTTCAAAGTAATTCTTTCACACATATCCTGTAGTATAGCGGATCTCTCTCTGTCTTTGTGCGAAAGAGCGTGAGTTAGTTTAGGTGTTATTGTCGTTCTTGTCCTTGTTAATAATTATAATTTTTTGTGCTCTATTAGTTACTTTTTTGTTGTTGGTCTTTTTGTTTCGTTTAATTCGAAGAAAGTCATACTTTTGTAATGGAAGAAAGAGTGATCTGAATATTAACAGAGAAATAGACGGATTATTTAATTACTAGACAGAGATGGACAGGGGCACAAAACGAAGATAGAAAAAAACAAACTCGCTTACTTGGCAGTCCCAAACAAGGTGAGAATGAATAAAACAGACAGAGACAGAGACAGAGACAGACAGACAGAGACAGACCAATACAATAGAGGGCAACAAAGTGAGGGGGTGTAGCTCACCCACTCCCCCGCCCGCCAGCTCCAGAGCTTATACGTTTGCCAAACTTGTTTTGCTAACGGGTACGTCCTCAGTAAAGAATTTGCAAATACACGTTACAAAGGCAGCTAGCGGCCTGTCTGTCGGCTGAGGCCACTCGCACTCTAGCCTCGAGTGAATCTTTACATCGTCTAATCAATTTGCGGAGCCCAGAGTGGCGGTGGCAATCTCTTGCTCAATCTAATAATAATAATCTCGATTGGAATTATGTTAAGATACGTTGGTGTTACTGTTATTTTTATTCGTGGATGTTATTTGATAAAGTTAAATGAGGGGGGGGGGGAGAGAAGGAAGGAAGGAATTATCAAGGGAAAGCGCCAAGCCATTACGACTATATAGCACTGGGAAGGGGTCAGGATAAGGATTTGGGATGGGACGGGGGAAATGAATGGTGCCCCAACCACTTGGACGGTCGGGGATTGAACGTCGATCTGCATGAAGCGAGACCGTCGCTTCACCTCATTCATGGTCACTCTGCGGTGTATGAGTGAAGATTCATTCATCAAATACAGCAGATACGATGCAGAATACAAGCACAGGCTTTATTACGGGGCCTCTAATGGGCAAGGGAGGGTTCTCCCCCTTAGATGAGTGCTTGTACTCTGGGAGAGGCGGCGAGAGTGGAAGGCCCCTCTCCAACGTGTGATGGAATGGCTGCGTTTGTAACCTCTCACGCCTCGCGTCAACTCTGGCTTCCGAACTCATCCATCTAGCTGGCTCCTATGCCGGGCCATCTGCCTCTCACTCCACACCACCTGCCTCTCACACCACCTGCCTCTCACACCACCTGCCTCTCACACCACCTGCCTCTCACACCACCTGCCTCTCACACCACCTGCCTCTCACACCATAGTTTAAATTGGCTAACCCAGCACCCTAGCTCAGCACTGAGCCTCACACCCAAATGTTATAATACAAATAACATCCTAATTATTGTCCTAATCCATCGCCCTAATCTATTCCACGAGATTAGGGCGATGGATTAGGACATTAGGACCTATTCCAAGCTGTCATGGGTGGATGATCAACTTTTAAAGTAGAACAAATGTCATGAAATACCTGGATTTTCTAGGTACCACAAGCTTTTCTAGGTACAAGTCTAGGGACCTAGGTTCTAGGTAACCTAGGTTTTCTAGGTAACTCAAGCAAGCTATCCTTCCACAGACCATCCGGTGAGATGAGAATATTTAGGTGAACTATGAAGGGCCAGTCACCTAAACCTAAGCAACTTAGAAATTAAGACACCAGCCCTTGTTGTGTATTTAAGCTTGTCATTTCGTAAAAAAAATTAGACGGGCGTTTGCAAGCGAAACAGTGGTTGATATTCCCGTGGAGTTGTTCATGATATAATTCAGAATATTTAGTGTATGTCGTATATTCAAGATTTCCTGAATATCCTAGCCGGAGCCGGTCTTGTGATCCTGTGGTCCCGGGTTCGATCCCTGGCGCCGGCGAGAAACAATGGGCAGAGTTTCTTTCACCCTATGCCCCTGTTACCTAGCAGTATAATAGGTACCTGGGTGTTAGTCAGCTGTCACGGGCTGCTTCCTGAGGGTGGAGGCCTGGTCAAAGACCGGTCCACGGGGACACATAAACCCCGAAATCATCTCAAGATAACCAGTACTTACCTGCTCTTCGGTTATCCTATCCGAGGTAGCTAGCGCTTGACAAACTATATAACACTTTAAATGAACAAATCTGAACAAATGAACAAATATATAACACTTTACATGAACAAATCAAATTTACGAATTGACAAGCTTAAATACACAAATGAACAAATGTATATAACACTTTATGTGGTCTTAATAGCAATAAAAAATCAACTAATACTCTCCCCAGAAATACTATTAAAACCTATTTAAAGAGGCTTATTTTGAGTAAATTTATGATTGCCGGGCAATTTCGAGAGCCTAGTGACATGGGGGTTGTTATAGTGTTACAACGTTTAACAGCTCACATAATTACAAAGACTTAATTTAATGTATAAATTTCTGGATTGATGCATGTTGTATTGTTGTAATAGATTCAGCTACTCGGAACAAGTTCCAAGTAGCACGGGCTATGGTGAGCCCGTTGTGGACTTAACTGGCACAGGAGCGGTGCCAAATTGTGGATTGATGCAATTGTCAGGTGTACCTTGAGGACTCTGGCAGAGGTATTGTGAGTGCGTGGCGCTCGAGTGCCTGTTTTGGGGTCAGAGAAATCGCATTTAAAATGATTTTTAATTCGCATTTAAAATGATTTTTAATGGAGAGATGAATAGTGGTATAATAGGTCAGTAGTTTTTTTATAGTTCAGATGTTTAAGGGTTATTGGCAGTAAATCTTCCGTAATGTCTTACTTAACCGTATGTCTGTTAGCCTGTACTCACCTAGCTGCACTCAGCTAGGTGGGGGGGGGTACTTGTGGGAGGGGGGGCCTTTAGCTCTTGGGTCCCACTTGTCATTCGTCAAGCTGCTGGTGTATGTGTTTACATTTGAAACCGTGCATGAAGGCTGCATTCACCACTTCCCTTCCTAGTTCTTTTAATATCTTTACTACACTGGAACAACTAAAGTTATTTCTGACTTCACTGTTCCACCCGTATTAAATTCATATGGGTGGAAGGAATATATATATATATATATATATATATATATATATATATATATATATATATATATATATATATATATATATATATATATATATATATATATATTGGAGAGCCACTTTGAGGAGCGCCGTCCACTTCCTTAGAGGGCCTCCTACTGCGTCTCCTTCATCATCTTCACTGTCAACTTTTGCGGTGTTAATCTCACTTTATCATTTTCCACACTATTACTGTCACTACTGCGGCCGCCATTACCATTGATTTCACTACAACTACAAAAAGTACTACCACCACCACCCCCACTACCACCACTACCACCACCACCACCACCACCACCACCACCACCACCACCACCACCACCACCACAAGCACCATTGACGTAGCATTATGCTCCACAATTCTCACTATACCAATTACACTAGACTATGGACCAGGTACCAACGCCATCTCTGCCTCACCACGGGGCCAGCCCGTCCTCCTAAGCTGTCCCAGCGTCAAGAAAACAGTGTAAAGTGTCCCCTCCCAAAGAACCAGAGGTCCCAAAACAGAAAACGGGACAGTGCGTCACTTTCGCCAGCCGCTTCCATTTTTTCTAGTGCGATAATTTTGTTGGATTTATATAACGCATGCGGGCGGAAAGCGACGTTTTTTGTACGAGGACGCGGAGACCACACGCTTCCCAGCGACTGAATGGTGGAGTAGAAAGCTAGTACCAACAGCTCTGTCTGCCTGTCGTGTTGCTAGTACCAACAGTTCTGTCTGCCTGTTGTGTTGCTAGTACCAACAGTTCTGTCTGCCTGTCGTGTTGCTAGTACCAACAGCTCTGTCTGCCTGTCGTGTTGCTAGTACCAACAGCTCTGTCTGCCTGTCGTGTTGCTAGTTCCAACAGCTCTGTCTGCCTGTCGTGTTGCTAGCACTAACAGCTCTGTCTGCCTGTCGTGTTGCTAGCAACAACAGCTCTGTCTGCCTGTCGTGTTGCTAGTACCAACAGCTCTGTCTGCCTGTCGTGTTGCTAGTTCCAACAGCTCTGTCTGCCTGTCGTGTTGCTAGCACTAACAGCTCTGTCTGCCTGTCGTGTTGCTAGCAACAACAGCTCTGTCTGCCTGTCGTGTTGCTAGTACCAACAGCTCTGTCTGCCTGTCGTGTTGCTAGTACCAACAGCTCTGTCTGCCTGTCGTGTAGCTAGTACCAACAGCTCTGTCTGCCTGTCGTGTAGCTAGTACCAACAGCTCTGTCTGCCTGTCGTGTAGCTAGCAACAACAGCTCTGTCTGCCTGTCGTGTTGCTAGCAACAACAGCTCTGTCTGCCTGTCGTGTTGCTAGTTCCAACAGCTCTGTCTGCCTGTCGTGTTGCTAGCACTAACAGCTCTGTCTGCCTGTCGTGTTGCTAGCAACAACAGCTCTGTCGGCCTGTCGTGTTGCTAGTACCAACAGCTCTGTCTGCCTGTCGTGTTGCTAGTACCAACAGCTCTGTCTGCCTGTCGTGTAGCTAGTACCAACAGCTCTGTCTGCCTGTCGTGTAGCTAGTACCAACAGCTCTGTCTGCCTGTCGTGTAGCTAGTACCAACAGCTCTGTCTGCCTGTCGTGTAGCTAGTACCAACAGCTCTGTCTGCCTGTCGTGTTGCTAGCACTAACAGCTCTGTCTGCCTGTCGTGTAGCTAGTACCAACAGCTCTGTCTGCCTGTCGTGTAGCTAGTACCAACAGCTCTGTCTGCCTGTCGTGTTGCTAGTACCAACAGCTCTGTCTGCCTGTCGTGTAGCTAGTACCAACAGCTCTGTCTGCCTGTTGTGTATCTAGTACCAACAGCTCTGTCTGCCTGTCGTGTAGCTAGTACCAACAGCTCTGTCTGCCTGTCGTGTTGCTAGTACCAACAGCTCTGTCTGCCTGTCGTGTAGCTAGTACCAACAGCTCTGTCTGCCTGTTGTGTAGCTAGTACCAACAGCTCTGTCTGCCTGTCGTGTAGCTAGTACCAACAGCTCTGTCTGCCTGTCGTGTTGCTAGTACCAACAGCTCTGTCTGCCTGTCGTGTTGCTAGCAACAACAGCTCTGTCTGCCTGTCGTGTTGCTAGTACCAACAGCTCTGTCTGCCTGTCGTGTTGCTAGCAACTATGGTTATCATGTCAACAACACTGGTGCCACACACACTGGACCTAACTACCTACCTTGTGGAGAGGTCCGGGGATCAAAGCCCCCGCGGCCCGGTCTCCAACCAGAACTAGAAGCAGCACACCATCTTTCTCATCCCTCCCTAACAATCATCCACGCGTGCGTAGACCTTGGTGTTATTTACCACTAATGAACTAATGATTAGTTCATTAGTTCACGAATGAACTGAACATAATACAGCCATATAATTCGATTTAATTTTAATTGACAGATAGTGTTATTTTTGTGGCCTTAATAAAATGGTTATATAATACAACAGTGGATGATAATCTATATATTAGAGACCAGGATCCAGATTCACGAAGCAGTTAAGCAAGCACTTACGAACCTGTACATCTTTTCTCCATCTATGGCGGCTTTATTTACAATTATTAAACAGTTAATGAGCTCCGAAGCACCAGGAGGCTGTTTATAACAATAACAAACCGTTGATTGGCAAGTTTTCATGCTTGTAAACTGTTCAATAAATGTAACCAAAGCCGTCAAAAATGGAGAAAAGATGTACACGTTCGTAAGTGCTTGCGTAAGTGCTTCTGGCGCCAGTAAGGTAAAGCAGGAGACGTGCGGGCAAGCGCACCGCGGAGTCTAACCGAGGGAAGATTAGCCGTAATCGTGTTAATGTCAAGTTTTACCCACAACAAAGACTGGGACAAGTATGCGTGTGTTGAGGTGTGGCTGGCGAGGTGTGAGAGAGGTGCGAGAGGGGTTATCACCTGCTGATGATCAGGAAGGGGTTGGGGAGGGTTGAGAGGGGGGGGTTACAAAGGAGATTAATGGCTACACAAGTCCCCCCTGCTGCGGCCGCTAATGTTCAACTGAGAACGGGAGGCGGGTTATTTTATCTCTCGCCGATTTGGATTTAGGTATTTTTTTGCGTTTACGAGTTCTTCCGCTGTTTATTTTTTAATGGTAATGTCAGGGACTGTGGAAATGGGGAATAATGAGATGTTTATATTGAGACGAAACACATAACAAAAAAATAGGGTTTTCGTCCAAGTTTGTACTTAACAACATTTTTTTTAAATATCAGAATGTTGATCCAAACATAAGAGTGTGTGTGTAATTACCTAAGTGAAGTTATAGGATGAGATCTACTCTCGTGGTGTCCCGTCTTCCCAGCACTCTTTGTCATATAACGCTTTGAAACTACCAAGTGTGTGTGTGTGGGGGGGGGGGGGCACAGTAGCCACCGCAGAGGTCACTACACACTGGTGGTCCTCCTCCACCTGGCTATATTGACCCGCTCAACACCTTGACATCATCATCATCATCATAATCATCTGAACGCATCATCGCGTCCTCTCAGCCAATTGGTCGAGTTTTTTTTGGTTTATGTTACAGCAACCAACATTACAACTGCAACCTGCCGGGAAGAGCAGCGGCTCTGATATACCTTACGTTTTCTATGCATCAGACTCGATTGGATTGGTCGATTGCTTTGGCTCGTGCCTCCTTTGGTTAGGTTAGCAGTTGGGTTTCTGGGCCTGATATTATGACGACTCAGGTTAGGTTAGGTTAGGTTAGGTTAGGTTAGGTTAGGTTAGGTTAGCAGTTGGGTTTCTGGGCCTGATATTATGACGACTCAGGTTAGGCTAGATTTGCATGTATTTTTTTTTAAGGTTAACACAATTGAAGGGTGATTGCGGTATGCAATTCTCTTGTGCATTCTCTGAATTTACCAACGTAAAAAAAACAATAGGTTTGCCTATCCAACCCACCCAACTTGGGCTGGACGGTAGAGCGACGGTCTCGTTTCATGCAGGTCGGCGTTCAATCCCCCGAGCGTCCAAATGTTTGGGCACCGTTCCTTAGCTCCACTCCTGTTCTTGCTGTCTTATCCCTCACAAGTTTTATATATTAACATTGACTTGGTGCTTTCTCCTCAAAATCTCCTCACTGCATCTTGTCATTGTCTGCTCTTGTCTTGTAATTGTCCGTCTGTCTGCTAGTTTTCCTGTTTTCCTGCCTAGTTGCGCGTGTCTACCCCCTCCCTGCCCCTGGTGAGCTGTCCTAAGATAACAGGATAACAGCTTCCCATGTGGTGAACTAGAACCGGGTTTTAAACCAGCGTAAAAACCACATCTAAATTTATTATAGCACCAACCCTGGAAACACAAACCGTAACTGTCTCTATTTTCCGCTTGTTACAACTTGTAATAAAGTTGTTACAACTTGGCTTGACGTGTTTATGACGTATTAGAACGTTGTTACAACTTGGCTCGACGTGTTTATGACGTATTAGAACGTTGTTACAACTTGCTATATTGGGTGTTATAACTGGTTAGGAGGTGTTCAAACTTGTTCGAACGTTGTACCAACGTCGTAGTTTCGGTATGTGTTTGGCGGGTTAAACCAGCCTGGTCCTGTGAGAGACGGTACAGACAGTGACGGAACAGTGACGACGGAACAGTGACGCGGTTTGCGAGCATTCTACACATTTACACTGTCAAGGAAAAGAGCGATTGCGCGCAGTTCCAGCAGCCTCCAGAGGGCCGCTACCACCTAGATGATAGAAGGTAGCGGTGATAGCCAGTGAGGAATGATATAATTGGCGGCCCTAACAACACTATGGCGTGCCTCTCTCCCGCCACATATAAACACCTGCACGGGAAATAGCAAGCAAGGCGTAATCTTTTCTTTAAGGCTGGAGTGATGGCCAATGATAGTGATAAGTAAGATGAACACAGTTGGAGCAGACCAAAGACGCCCCTAGAGGGGGGGGGGTCGTAATTATGGCAATTTGGACAATTACACTTCACTTTTTGCGCCCACACAGTCGGCCCCGGCCAGGATTTAGATATGTTTTCGCTTAGGTTGATATCTGTTTAGATATGGTTATCCGAGAGGTTAATGTCTGATTCTGACGCTAGGGTGAGGTATGATGCAGTCGGGTGATTCAGGCTCCTTATTTGTTGATATCTCTCTCTCTTTGTGTCTCTCTCTCTCTCTCTCTCATTCTCTCATTCTCTCATTCTCTCTCTCTCCGTCTCTCTCTCTCTCTCTCTCTCTCTCTCTCTCTCTCTCTCTCTCTCTCTCTCTCTCTCTCTCTCTCTCTCTCTCTCTCTCTCTCTCTCTCTCGCAGCTATCTAGCTTCCAGGTACCGATTTACTGCTAGGTGAACAGGGAACATCAGGTGAAATATATTTTGCCAATTTGTTTCTGCCTCTGCTGGGGATTCGAACCTGGGCTCTTTCAGCTTGTACTGCTGAGCGTTATCCACTCGGCCGTAAGGCCCAGTGTTTTTGCGCCGCGTGTATCATTAGTACTCACCTAGTTGTGCTTGCGGGGGGTTGAGCTCTGGCTCTTTGGTCTCGCCTCTCAACCGTCAATCAACTGGTGTGTGTGTGTGTGTGTGTGTGTGTGTGTGTGTGTGTGTGTGTGTGTGTGTGTGTGTCTGTGTGTCTGTGTGTGTGTGTGTACTCAACTAGTTGTGCTTGCGGGCGTTGAGCTCTGGCTCTTTGGTCCCGCCTCTCAACCGTCAATCAACAGGTGTACAGGTTCCTGAGCCTACTGGGCTCTGTCATATCTACACTTGTGTGTGTGTGTGCGTGTGCGTGCGTGTGTGTGCACAAAGATAGCGTGCATGGTGTCAGCCAGTGGCCCACCTTCCGACCTACATAATCATCGCTAGTGTTTTTGTCTGGCTCATGATGCCTTGGAAAGTGACCCTAAGGCTGCCTGCCCGATGGTGGTGGTGGTGGTGGTGGTGGTGGTGGTGGTGGTGGTGGTGGTAGTGGTGGTGGTGGTGATGGTGGTGGTGATGGTGGTGGTGGTGGTGGTGGTGGTGGTGGTGGTAGTGGTGATGGTGATGGTGGTGGTGATGGTGGTGGTGGTGATGGTGGTGATGGTGGTGGTGGTGGTGGTGGTGGTGGTGGTAGTGGTGATGGTGATGGTGGTGGTGATGGTGGTGGTGGTGATGGTGGTGGTAGAACTTACAGTACTTGTCTGTGTATTACGGGGGCGTGGGGGGGGGGTCTAGTCTTGTACTAGTCTGGGAGTACCTCTAGCATTACAATTTAAGTACTTTGATGTTAAAATTAGTTGTGAAATCTGGCACTTAAAGTTGGGGAGGGATGGAGGTGGCTTCTACGACTTCTTTCAACGCATTCCTCCTGTTGACCGTTCAGGTATTTCCCTACATTCCTTCGGCTCATGATGTTTCCAGCTTCCACCTGCGTCTTCCTGCTCTACTTTCTCTTAATCTGAAGAAGCTCTCCTTGTCCATCTCATCTCTTTCCATCGGTATTTTTTATTTCGTGATCATATCCCCTCTGTTACTTGTATCCGTTAAGATTGCGAGACTTAGTTTCCATTAACCTATTCTCGTAGCTTAACCCACTTAGCTTTAGCACCAGTCTTGTTTTAAACCTTAAAACCTTTGTACTTTTAAGTTTGGGCTTTGTTTCACAAGGTGAGCATTCCACACCGGTACTGTATATTCTGAGTCCTGATTTACGTTTCTAAACGATGTTCTTATAGTGTCAGCGTCCCATATGCTGCCGATGTTATCCTGTTTATGTTTGTCTCTTGTGTTAGTGTTGGAACTATATCCACTCCCACAACCTTTCTTTCCGATTCCTGTAGCTGCCTTCCGCATAGGGCATAGCTGCCTTCCGCATAAGGCATAGCTGCCTTCCGCAAAGGGCATAGCTGCCTTCCGCATAGGGCATAGCTGCCTTCCGCATAGGGCATAGCTGCCTTCCGCATAGGGCATAGCTGCCTTCCGCATAGGGCATAGCTGCCTTCCGCATATGGTGTAGCTGCCTTCCCCCCCATATGGTGTAGCTGCCTTTTAGTCTCTAATTTAGCTGAAAAATACTTTTACGTTTCAGTATGGTGCTTATCCAAGAGCTTAAGCTGGCACTTAAGCTGGCACTTAAGCTTCCAGTGGTTTCTTGTACTCTTTATCAGCATTGAAACTCATTTGGTTGAGAGCGACGGTGGGCGGGCTGCAGTCAGAGGTATGTGGGCGTGGTCAGGGGTGAGTAGGCGTGGTCAGAGGTGATTGGGCGTGGTCAGGGGTGAGTAGGCGTGGCCAGGGGTGAGTAGGCGTGGTCAGGTCACTCATCTGAGGGATGAGGCAAGCTGCAATTGAAATTGTTGGTAGTTGTTAATTTAACAAGTGTGGTAGCAATGCTAAATTTGACCCCCGTAGATGCTCTTCGACGGCTGTGTAGAGTCACTGTGGTTGACGTCACTGTGGTGGACGTCACTGTGGTTGACGTCACTGTGGTGGCGTCACTGTAGTGGCGTCACTGTGGTTGGCGTCGTTATGGTGGGATTTCGTCGTTACAATAGCAGTTACTGTCTGGTAGTTGTCGCCGACGCCCCTATCGTAACGCTAGCTGGGGGCGGCCCTCTGAGCCAAAGATACTGTGAGGCGGATCAGCCATCCAGTTACTGTCCAAACCCAAGGGAGATTAACCTGACGCTAAACATCCCTCTTCTACAGTGAAGAATACTTTTTTGCCTTCCAGAATGCCTTACTGGAATGCACAGTATCTGGGACTAGTGAGGGTGCACAGTAGCTGGGTCTACTGGAGTGCACAGTAGCTGGGACTACTGGAGTGCACAGTAGCTGGGACTACTGGAGTGCACAGTAGCTGGGACTATTCGAGTGCACAGTAGCTGGGACTATTCGAGTGCACAGTAGCTGGGACTACTGGAGTGCACAGTAGCTGGGACTATTGGAGTGAACAGTAGCTGGGACTACTGGAGTGCACAGTAGCTGGGACTATTCGAGTGCACAGTAGCTGGGACTATTCGAGTGCACAGTAGCTGGGTGCATATTTAGCCTAACCAGAAACATACGAACCCAAGCATCCCACCTAACCTATCGAGTCCGATGCATAGAAAACGTGTATGTTTGTGAAAGCCGTTACTTTTCTAAATAGGTTGCATTTGTAACGTTGGTTACGATAACGTAGGAACGCGATCTATTAGTTGAGGGGAGGCTGAATAGTCTTCCATTTGAAGAGGTCGGTACAGCGACGGTCTTGTAGCTTGCTGGGCGGGTCGTCGTTCGATCCCCATAGTCCAAGTGGTTGGGCACTGTTCCTTCTCTTTATCCTCATACCCGTGAACTTGGTCCTTATATCCCAGTTCCTTGTCCTCATATCCCAGTTCCTTGTCCTCATACCCCAGCTCCTTGTCCTCATACCCCAGTTCCTTGTCCTCATACCCCAGTTCCTTGTTCTCATACCCCAGTTCCCTTGTCCTCATATCCCAGTTCCTTATCCTCATACCCCAGTTCCTTGTCCTCATATCCCCAGTTCCTTGTCCTCATATCCCCAGTTCCTTGTCCTCATACCCCAGTTCCTTGTCCTCGTACCCCAGTTCCTTGTCCTCATACCCCCAGTTCCTTGTCCTCATATCCCCAGTTCCTTGTCCTCATACCCCAGTTCCTTGTCCTCGTACCCCAGTTCCTTGTCCTCATATCCCAGTTCCTTGTCCTCATACCCCAGTTCCTTGTCCTTACACCCCAGCACCTTTACCCCAAGTCAAGGAGTCTTAGCATCCCATTCCAGTGCTGTTATACCGGCTTAACACGTTCTCATAATTTGCGTATTCCATTCGAAGCTTGGCGCCTTCTCTTTGAAGCTAAACGCATGAATTACAGCATCATGACATCTGATTAAGAATCACAATTGACCCGACGTATCATTCACTCATTAGCGTTTTTTGCGGAATATATAATTATATTTCCTCCTGTTAAAATAGTCTAATGTAATCCTGGAAATTGGTATGGCGGTCTAGATTATATTTGAGCGTATTTATGCGTAGAAGAGGAAATTAAAATATCCTCCTTCGTAAAAGATGATGAAGAATGTTTTTAGCTACGAGCCATTTTTTTTAATTTCATGGTGTGTGGCAATTTAATTCACAAATGCCTGAGTTAAAGACACGATTGATGTACAGGTAGTGCAATCATGATACGGAAACTCTGAAATAGCCCGGTGTGTCTGGTGGTGGGATAGGCAAAATACATATATCGGCCGGAAGAGACTAGGGGGGGGGGGTTGAATCGTTAACTGAATAGTGAGAGATAGAGATTAGGTTAGGAGCCAGCAGACTAGGGAGGGAGGGAGGGAGAGAGAGAATGAGAGAGAGAGAGAGTAAATACTGATTGGATGAGACATTTCTTCATTCAGAAACTACCTAACCAGTATCTTTTAGAAATCTACCAATGCAACCGATATCCCTACCTCTACCACCACTACTACCACCACTACCACCTCTACCACCATAACCAGAAAACCTAAACCACAGCACCAAGAATAATAAACCACGACAACCACAACCTACTATAACCCTCCCCCTCCCCTACTACCACTCCAACAACCACCACCACCACAACCACAATTCGCCAGAGACGGGATAATAATCCAAGGTGCAATTTATGAAAGATAATGACGGTACCAGAATGATACCCAGGATAAATAAACAAGATATGTGTTTTTCGCTTTTAATTATACCTGAGTGAATTAGCTCTCGCCAGTTGGGACGTTAATGGTGCGAGTCAAAGGAGACTGTTCAAGTTATGTCGTAGTTAATAACAATACAGTTAATAGCAATATTATCAATTTATGCACCGTCAGAGAAACTGAGTGGAGGAGGCTTTTGTGGGCCGGACTTTCCATTGATCAATGGCCGCAGTTCTTGGTCCGGAGTGGTCTGATAGAGAGAGAGAGAGAGAGAGAGAGAGAGAGAGAGAGAGAGAGAGAGAGAGAGAGAGAGAGAGAGAGAGAGAGAGAGAGAGAGAGAGAGAGAGAGAGAGAGAATAGAGAATAGAGAGTGAGCCGTGTTAATCTCAACCAAATCATCCCTGTAAACCGGATTTTCAATCAAATATCCACTTTGCTACTGACTAAATTCACGTTGGTCCTGCAATTTTTTTTATTTAAACCAAAATTATTTTCGTGTGAGAAAATACGAGAACTAAAACTTGCCTAAAACAAATAAGAAACACATCTTAAGTTTAGAGAAGTAATTAGGCCAAGACAACATCTTTTTATTGTTTTAATGTAAGCGAATAAATAGGGTTCAGATGTTTTGTAAACAATAATAGGAAAAGACTAAACCAAATGACCTTGTATACAGTGACTGGATTTCCCCATGTCAAGTCTTGAATTGAGAAAGACCATGACGGAGTAGAACGTCGTAATAGTCTTTATTTTAGTCCATATTTGATGACTTTTTTCCACACCTGCCAGCAATCTCACCTACTATCAATTGATGATGAAGATTATGCCACTCAAGAGGTGGCACGGGCATGAATAGCCCGTAAGTGGTAGACTTTTGTTTTTTAGTGAATGTATATTGTGTTCTGAGGTCGCATTTAATCGTCAGGCTGCTATCGCGGGGGAGGATACTGCTTGACAGTCTTTATGAGGGTCTCCAGCTGCTGGACACCTTTTTTGACCAGAAGAGAGGCAGTGTTGATGGCTTCAGGCTGGTTACTGCAAGATTCATGGACTCTTAAAGCTCTTATAAGGTCGTTGGTTGCTTCACATTCCAGGAGATAGTGAAGTAGTGGCTTTTCTGTGACAGTTTGGCAGAAGATGCACTCTCTCTGTCATGGTTCACCAATCTCCCAGTTGCTTCTGTAACCTAGACGTAGTCTATATAACCGAACTGCTATTTTCCTGTGGATTCCTTCTGGGATATTTAACCTTTCTAACTTGGTGGCCTGAAGATACCATATTACAGATGGCGAACCTTCAGCTACTGTTGTAAATGGGATTACCTTGAGGTGTGAGAGTTTTTTGGTGATGGTGTTTATGTTCTCTAGACAGGGTTGGATTGTTTTATGTATCACTGGATGACGAGTTGCCACTTTAGTTATTTCATCGGCTTTCTCATTTAATGGGATTCCCACATGGGATGGGATCCATGTGATGTTGAGTCCTTTGCCTTTAGCGACTGTTCCAAGATACAAAACTGTGTTATTTATTTCCCCTACTTTTTTTTATATAATATTTGAAGTGCAGCTTTTGAGTCTGTATGATTGCATTTTGAGTGTTTTGTGGAACCACATATGCGAATGCCTGTTGTATGGCAAACAGCTCAGTTTGGGTTGATGATACTAGTCCTCCCAGTCTCCAATATTTCGCTGTCCCTGCAAAGAGCAGCGCCAGCACTCTCATATTTTGTGTCAACTAATCCGTCGTGATCGTATAGTAGTGGTTAGTGATTGATTGATGATTGATGAAGATTAAGCCACCCAAAATGTGGCACGGGCATGAATAGCCCGTAAGTGGTGGCCCTTTTGAGCCATTGCCAGTATCAATAGCTGATACTGGAGATCTGTGGAGGTACGACTGCACCCTGCTTGACGGGAGTAAGTGCTTGAGTGGTTAGTACATTGCGTTGTGGGAAGAATGATTGATTGACTGATAAAGATTAAGCCACCCAAGAGAATAGCACGGGCATGAATAGCCCGTAAAGCGGAAAGAGTGATTGATAAAGATTAAGCCACCCAAGAGGGAAAGAGTGTGGTTGTGTTGTTGTTATAGATTCAACTACTCGGAACAAGTTCCAAGTAGCACGGGCTATGGTGAGCCCGTAACTTACCTGGCACAGGAGCGGGGTTGAAACCAGAAACGACCGAAACGTCGTCTTTATTTTCAGATGTGTGGGTTAGGTGTCTAATTGTCACCCACGTTATTATGACTATATATATATATATATATATATATATATATAATGTTGTTGAATATGACCGAAAGGGAAAGATTAATCATTCTAACACGAATCTTCTCAATATTTCTTACGTTCTTCTTCACTGTCGAGGGTAATTGATAAATTAACTCTCCCAAATTCATTCTTTTATTTGTCGTCTGATGCCTGAACGCGTTTCGTAATGCTTATTACATTTTCAAAGACCGAGGTTTGAAAATGTAATAAGCATTACGAAACATTAGGCAAATCGGGCCTTGCATAGTAGGCTGAGAAGTGCGTTCTGGCTACTAGGTACGACATTATATATATATATATATATATATATATATATATATATATATATATATATATATATATATATATATATATAAAACGCTAAGAGGAGATAGGATTTACTTGTAAAACACTTGCCGGCAAGAGCTTCATGGGATATAACAAGGCATGACAATGGGCTGTTCAATTAGTGTTACGCTTGTTAATGAATGCATGGTAGAGCTCTGAGCCCTACCGCGCTCCGGCGTCATCATCCTCTGCACTCTGGCTTCGCTATGCTAACGATGTTTTAATCATCAAAAATTTGCTATTACGACTTAGTTAAACTTACGAACAGACTTAATGAAGCTGGATGTATTTTGCAATTTTCTTGGGGAAATTGTCTTGAGATGAAGGACTTCCTTTCCTAGACACGCTAATAAGGACGGAGGGTGACGCAGTAACGTTTAAATTCTGCAGGAAACTAACCTACGAAAATGACCTCGTTCAAGTTGACTCATGATAACGAGACGAGACAAAGTGATTATGATAACGAGAGGAGACAAGGTGATTAGACTCAGACTCCCTTTGTGGTAGGTGACCCGCCCGAGATGACCCACTAGATGGTTATCTTGAGATGATTTCGGGGCTTAGCGTCCCCGCGGCCCGGTCCTCGACCAGGCCTCCTTTTTGTTACACACACCCCAGGAAGCAACCCATAACAGCTGTCTAACTCCCAGGTATCTATGTACTGCTAGCTGAACAGACGCATCTGGGTGAAAGAAACTCTGCCCATTTGTTTCCGCCTCCACCGGGAATCGAACCCGGAGCCTCAGGACTACGAATCCCAAGTGCTGTCCACTCAGCTGTCAGGCCCCTTGGTGCTGTCAGTTGTTCCATTGTACTCAATTCAGTCAAACCTTTCAAAAATCTATGAAAGATTAATAACTCATTGAGTAACATAGTCGTTGTTTCTATGTAACACAAAGCCACAGTTGTGCTTTGCATTTCGTTTCACTCCCCTGTTGGTCCCAATCACTTGGGCTGGACGGTAGAGCGACGGTCTCACTTCATACAGGTCGGCGTTCAATCCCCGACCTTCCAAGTGGTTGGAGATCCTTTCTCTGATCCCATCCCAAATCCTTATCCTGACCCTCTTGCAAGTGCTATATGGTCTTGATGGCTTGGCGCTTTCCCCTGATGCCGTGGTGAATAATTTTTTTAAATGTTGTTAGCGTGTGTTCGACGCTCCAGGGGCCAGATTCACGAAGCAGTTCCGCAAGCACTTACGAACCTGTACATCTTGTCTCAATCTTTGGCGGCTTTGTTTACAATTATTAAACAGTTAATGAGCTCCGAAGCACCAGGAGGCTGTTTATAACAATAACAACAGTTGATTGGGAAGTTTTCATGCTTGTAAACTGTTTAATAAATGTAACCAAAGCCGTCAAAAATTGAGGAAAGATGTACACGTTCGTAAGTATTTATGTAACTGCTTCTTGAATCAGGTTCCAGATGCCGGATACCAGAGAACGCTTACGAGCCCTGGACCTCTTATCTCAACCCGTCCTCGTACAAACAACGTCGCTTTTCGCCCGTATGCGCTACACGAGGCCAAAGAATTGTCGTACTAGAAAATGGAAGCGGCTGGCGAAAGTGACGCCCTGTCCCGTTTTCTGTTTTGGCTCCTCTTGGTAGGTCTGGATAAGGACACTTTAAATTGAACGTTTTCTTGACGTTGTGACACACATACACAGCCCCGCTCCTGTGCCAGGTAAGTCCACTACGGGCTCACCATAGCCCGTGCTACTTGGAACTTTTGTTCTGAGTAGCTGAATCAAAAACAACATGACGTTGTGAAAGCTAAGGAGGACGGGCAGCCTATCTCTACCATGTCAGCTTCGTGTGTATTGAAGGGAAAGCGCTGCCCCAGCTTCCCTACGGGCTCGCCATAGCCCGTGCTACTTGGAACTTTTTGTTCCAGGTAGCGAATCTTAAACAACAACAACCCAGCTTCCAGGTTGATCTCGAAGACAATCTGCGAGAGGGAATAGGGGACAGTAGTTGACGATCCAACGAGGTGGTTGGTGGGGGGGGGGGGTGGTTAGAGAGCGACAGTTTGTACCGGCCTACCATAAACTGCTCGACCAGGCCTAAAACTAAAAATTCCTATATATATTTTTTTCTGGTGTGACAGAGAACCCATAATATGTTTTTTGTGTTGTGGGCGGCGGCCTGGGGCCAGGAGGGAAGGGTATTATCAGTGGGGGGAAAGCGCCAAGCCATTACGACTATATATGTATGATATATATAGCACTTATACTATATAACTTTGGGCCGTGAGCCGTCATTTTATATAACTTATCAGTTATCATTTTGTGTATATATCTCTGTCGTTTCTTCTGTCTCTGTATCTTTCTTTCTCTTGTTATGTTTCACTTTCTCTCTCTCTCTCTCTCTCTCTCTCTCTCTCTCTCTCTCTCTCTCTCTCTCTCTCTCTCTCTCTCTCTCTCTCTCTCTCTCTCTCCCTGTAGCTTTCTCCCCCCCCCTCCCCCTGAAGGCTGACTCCCCACCCCTCCCCCTGAAGGCTGACTCCCCCCCCTGTCATAAGCTACTTACTGAAGCCGTCTCGTAATCCATTGCTTGTTCCTCATTTTTTCCCCGTGCAAGGGTTTTACAGCGTGGCGGTGTTGCCACACGCCCGCTACCGTGCGGCCGGGAGTCATAAACTCTCCCTCGCTCTCCCTGGCTCTCCCTCCGCCAGCTCCATCCGGCAGCCAGCGCCAGATACCGCGGCTTCTACCGGTAGAAGTACCGAAGTATCTACCGAAGTATGTATCGAAGTATCTACCGGTAGAAGTGCCGAAGTTTCGCCGGTACCGCGGCGAAACATGCTGGAGGAACGTTTTGTAGCGCGTAGATTATCCCAATAATATACTCGCTCCAAACGCATTAGCCTAGTGAGAGAAGCAAAGCTCTTCTTGGTACTAATTATGGAATTCAAACCTTTCCTAACTTCCACATACTATTCCTGTCAACCTTTGGAGAACGGTGAGGTGTTGCCCGAGCATATAAGCAGCAGAGTGACGAATAATAACCGGTACGGGCTATTCATGCCCGTGCCACCTCTTGGGTGGCTTAATCTTTATCGAATAATAACCAAAAGAATTACTGAACAAAAAAAAATTGTACCACTTACGGGTTATTCATGCCCGTGCCACCTCTTGGGTGGCATAATCTTTATCAATCAATCAATCGAATAATAACTGACGGGAGACATCTCCCGTCACGCAGGGTGCAGTCGCACCTCCACAGATCTCCAGTATCAGCTCTTGATACTGGTAATGGCTCAAAAGGGCCACCACTTACGGGCTATTCAGGCCCGTGCCACCTCTTGGGTGGCTTAATCTTCATCAATCAATCAATCGAATAATAACTAGTCTACTTTCAAGTGTGGTCTAGAACAGACACTTGCGAGATACAGTTCCGACGCTCAGTGCACGCAACTCACCACTGCTCGCCAAGGTATCACCTGCATACTTCTGTATACCTTGAGGTTACCTTGAGGTGCTTCCGGGGCTTAGCGTCCCCGCGGCCCGGTCGTCGACCAGGCCTCCTCGACCAGTCGACCAAATATATATATTCTCTTAGTGTCTGTGTTTATTGTCACCATACTTTACGTAACAATAGAACCGTTACAGTTTAAACAACGTTCACAGCGCTGATTCATTGTCGCCTTAACGTCAGCCATTAACCGGGAATGAGTCCAGCGATTGCCTACAGAGGGCGACAGAGATCCCGCCAAACACACACCGAAACTACCACGTTGGTACAACGTTCGAACAAGTTTTAACACCTCCTAACCAGTTATAACAACCAACATAGCAAGTTGTAATAACGTTCTAATACGTCATAAACACGTTAAGCCAAGATGTAACAACTTTATTACATGGTGTAACAAGCGGAAAATAGAGACAGTTACGGTTTGTGTTTCCAGGGATAAGCCTACGTTAGCAACAGATATTGGCCTACTGAGGGAGAGAGCGAGAGAAAGAGAGAGTCCTTGGTCCTTCTGGCCCACAGCTTGGTCCTCAAGGCTTCTACCTTTGTCACCGCTGTCTCCAGCTTATTTTCTACGGCTCTAAGCTTGGCAACTTATTTTCTTCCACCTTGGTCCTTATCAGCCCTCCAAGCTTGGTCAATATGGGCCCCAGCTTCGTTTCCATGGCCCCCCAGCTTGTTCGGGGCCCATGGCTGGGGTCTATCATGTCCCTAGCCTGGCAAACCCATGCCCCCAGCCTGGCAAACCCATGCCCCCAGCCTGGCAAACCCATGCCCCCAGCCTGGCAAACCCATGCCCCCAGCCTGGCAAACCCATGCCCCCAGCCTGGCAAACCCATGCCCCCAGCCTGGCAAACCCATGCCCCCAGCCTGGCAAACCCATGCCCCCAGCCTGGCAAACCCATGCCCCCAGCCTGGCAAACCCATGCCCCCAGCCTGGCAAACCCATGCCCCCAGCCTGGCAAACCCATGCCCCCAGCCTGGCAAACCCATGCCCCCAGCCTGGCAAACCCATGCCCCCAGCCTGGCTACCCATGCCCCCAGCCTGGCTACCTATGCCCCCAGCCTGGCAAACCCATGCCCCCAGCCTGGCAAACCCATGCCCCCAGCCTGGCAAACCCATGCCCCCAGCCTGGCAAACCCATGCCCCCAGCCTGGCAAACCCATGCCCCCAGCCTGGCTACCCATGCCCCCAGCCTGGCAAACCCATGCCCCCAGCCTGGCAAACCCATGCCCCCAGCCTGGCTACCCAAGCCCCCAGCTTGTAATGTCGAGCAGTTGGATTTCGAGGGTAAGGAGGATGCCCGAAAAAAAAAACAGGCGATAGCCAAAATAGAATATACAAAAAAATAGGTGACCGAATTCCATCATGGTTGTCACCTGTGGCTCGGAAGCCCTAATAAATACTGATAAAAAATTTAATAAAAAAATACGTAACGAACCATAAAGTATTCTCTCGTAAACGGCTGACGTCTCGTCTCGTGTATGTGTGTATTTATCTATGTATTTTTGGGTATTAAAGTCTTTATAATTTATTATTATTATTATCTGAGGCGTCTTTATCTGTACCGGAGCAGCCACTGACGGCTACACCAGGCCAGGTGTATATAGTCCACGGGGCCGGATTCACGGAAGCACTTACGCAAGCACTTACGAACGTGTACATCTTTCCTCAATCTTTGACGGCTTTGGTTACATTTATTAAGCAGTTTACAAGCATGGAAACTTCCCATTCAACTGTTGTTATTGTTATAAACAGCCTCCTGGTGCTTCGCAGCTCATTAACTGTTTAATAATTGGAAACAAAGCCACCAAAGATTGAGAAAAGATATACAGGTTCGTAAGTGCTTTCGTGAATCTGGCCCCAGGTGTATACAGGTCAGGTGTGTGTGAAGGGGTAATGCAGCTTCTGCCGACGGCTGCACTAAGCCAGGTGTGTGATCTTGGGCTAACAAGTAGCACGGGCTGTGGTGAGCCCGTAGTATAGACTTACCTGGCACAGGAGCGGGGCTGTAACTGCGCTTCATCTCACACATGGGTCACAATTACTCTGAACAAATTCACAAGGGCCGTGACGAGGATTCGAACCTGCGTCCTGGAGCATCCCAGACACTGCCTTAATCGACTGAGCTACGACAGGGTAAAAGGGTTGAAACCGAAGTTCTACTGAACTTCGGTTATCTTGAGATGATTTCGGGGCTTTAGTGTCCCCGCGGCCCGGTCCTCGACCAGGCCTCCACCCCCAGGAAGCAGCCCGTGACAGCTGACTAACACCCAGGTACCTATTTTACTGCTTACAATTACTTCGGGCACAATTACTCTGTTTTGACTTGAACTTTCTTGTGTTGGTCAGGTCCATGCAAAGACACTGATCTACGTTTCTTACATTAATGTGAATGCCGCCAGGAGCTCCCAGTGAATATATGGGTGACATGATCTCCGCGACAAATGATTGTTGTTATAGATTCAGCTACTCGGAACAAGTTCCAAGTAGCACGGGCTATGGCGAGCCCGTAAAAATACGACAAAGGAATATCGAGATGTGTATATGGTGTGCGGGTAGTGAGGCCTGGTGAGTAATGCATGAATCAGTAGTATGAGGTGTGAGTAAATGTGTATGTGTATCCTGGCTGAAGGAGATATGAGGGTATGTGGGGTAAGGCATTGCAAGGTGGGAGGGAGGGAAGAAAAGAAGGATGGTGGAAGGGGTAGAAGGAGAGAGAGGGAGATTGAAAGAGAAAGTCGGCGGGGGTAGTCTTAAAGGGTGACGGTGGTGGTGGTGGGGGGTGGCAGGGTGGTGGTGGGGTGGCAGGGTGAGGATGGGTAAGGGATGGGGTGATGGGGGTAAGTGGTAACAAGGTGTATAAAGTGGAGAGACCTTCAGGGACAACTGAAAAACGCTGGAGTACCTGCCAGACAGGAAACAGAGGGTCACACACTCAGAGAGGCGATGCAAGACTGAAGTAAACATGGTCCCTGAAGGCTCAGTTCTAGCCCGTTGCTGTTTCTAAATATATGTGAATGACTATAAGAATGTTTGCATGCGAAACGAAGGAAATTATAAAAAAACACGAAAATGGATAGACAGATGGTTGCTAGAATTCAACCTCAACAAGTGTCGCGTAATACAGCTGGGAAGGGCAATATGAGACTTAAAGAAACTGTTCTCCATAAGATATAAACAACAACAGGAAAAGGAAAACTAAGCTTAAGAGTGTATATAATTCTTGGGAAGCTGTTGCCTTTAGAAATTCTGATTGTATTGGGAAGTAAAATGCTGTTTGAGTCTTTTGGGAGTTCGCTGCGTATACGACAATCCCTGCAGTGGAGGAACTGGCTGAAATGTGTGAAAATTGACTGAAATGTGTCAAAATCGACTGGATTGTGTGAAAAATGACTGGAATGTATGAAAAATGACTGGAATGTGTGAAAATTGACTGGAATGTGTCAAAATTGACTGGATTGTGTGAAAAATGACTGGAATGTGTGAAAATTGACTGGAATGTGTCAAAATTGACTGGATTGTGTGAAAAATAACTGGAATGTGTGAAAATTGACTGGAATGTGTCAAAATTGACTGGATTGTGTGGAAGGGATGAGTGGAAATGTCAGGTTCGATTTGAGTATTTGATTGCGTTGATCATCTTCTCGCGCGTGGTGAGTAATTGGTGAGTAAGTTAGGTTGTTCATTAGCTTGTATACAAGGTCAAATTGACACTCAAAAGGTGTAATGGAAGTTAAACAGCTAATGCTGTGGATTGAGTAGTTCGAGGTGGTCCCGTCTCCTCTTGAATGACTATATTCTTATGTCTTCCTTATGGGCTGTCCCCAGGTTTCTTACGTACGAAGTATGGATTGAGGACGATGGATAGTGCCAAAAATGAGGGTGAAGACAATGATCGTGAAAGATTTTTCGTGATTGTGTAAAGCAACGACTACATGTATGGACCATCTGATTGGTCAGGACCATCTGGATGCTCAGGACCATTTGGATGGTCAGGACCATCTGGATGGTCAGATGAGACCTCCAGTTCAGTTCTTCGACGATAACCTCCTTAAGGATAACACAGGATATCATCACTAAATACTGAACAAAAAACCGACAAGGAGGGGCAGCTTTCTCAAAGCTGCGATAAGAAGAAAACCAAGAAATCAATGGGTGTAAACTGGGAGTGAGTGAGAGCCGTATACCAGCGTCCGCGGTATTCTGAGCCAACGAGACTGGGGTTTACTGAAAGGTTTACTGAGAGGTGAAGTCTCCACCATTTTCAGCTTCAGGACCGGATATCATTCACAACCAGATCGACACGACGCTGGAAAAAAAGGCATCGGGAACAAATACAGATTCGCAGTCCACGTGCCCGGGTTTGATTCCCGGGTGAATCAGGAATAAATGAGCAAAGTTTCTTTCACCTGTTGCCTGTGTTCACCTAGCTGTAAATAAGTACCTGGGAGTTAGTAAGCTATTGGGGGGCTGCATGTGTACGTGTGTGTGTGTGTGTGAGAGAGAGAGAGAGAGAGAGAGAGAGAGAGAGAGAGAGAGAGAGAGAGAGAGAGAGAGAGAGAGAGAGAGAGAGAGAGAGGGAGAGAGAGAGAGAGAGAGGGAGGGGAATATATGTACTTGAAATTGAAGAGAAAAATAGATCAATAGTCAATACATTAGACAACCGACGGTTAGAAAAGCTGGTCCAAGAGCTAGAGCCTCGATCCTGCATGCCCATTTAATATATGCAAATAGTAAGCACAAACACGCCATGGTTTATTAATGTGGGAATACGATTCAAATATGACCAATTACATTACATGCGTGCAAAATATCGGAAACAGAATCGCGTTAACTGAATGTAGAAAGAGGACATGAGAGGCGGGATGAGGGTGGAGGTAGAGAGAGAGAGAGTCTCACGAGGAAAGCTTCAAGGGAAAGCAAACACGATTTTTCATTATTACTCATATCTAAAACCTCACACAAGTTGTCTAACCGCCAACCCTATGGCAGCCGTCCAAGTGTTAAGACAATGTTTTTTTTGTTTAATAAAGCTTCTCTCTCTGTCTGTCTCTCTCTCTGTCTCTCTCTGTCTCTGTCACTCTCTCTCTCTCTCTCTCTCTCTCTCTCTCTCTCTCTCTCTCTCTCTCTCTCTCTCTCTCTCTCTCTCTCTCTCTCTCTCTCTCTCTCTCTCTCTCTCTCTCCCCCCATCATCATCATCTCTAGCTTGAGGGCAGCCTAATCTCTAGACCTCCACAAGAGGTCTTCTGGAGCGAGCACGGGGTGATCCTTTGTTTAAGTGAAGGTGAAGAGTGAGTACAGGTGTCCGCCGGGCTGCTGGAAATGTCAGCTCTCTGGACATTATCCCAGAGACCAGTAGAACAGACCGCAGTGGCCCGGGAGACCGCTGGAACAAACCAAAGTGGCCCGGGAGACCGCTGGAACAGACCAAAGTGGCCCGGGAGACCGCTGGAACAAACCAAAGTGGCCCGGGAGACCGCTGGAACAGACCAAAGTGGCCCGGGAGACCGCTGGAACAGACCAAAGTGGCCCGGATGCCCGCTGGAACAGACCAAAGTTTCCCGGGAGACCAGTGGAACAGACCAAAGTGGCCCAGGAGACCACTAGAACATTATCTAACACAGTGCACGGGTTACAAACCAAATAATATTTCAACTGAGATTTAACAGCGCAGAAGATACTGAACTCCATTGTTCATAGCGTTACTAATGCCTATATACAACTGGGCTGTCCACTTTGCTGACACGATTGGGGATTTTTTTCCCCTTTCCAGGTGATTTTGTGCCTGCTAGTTCCATGCACGCATCTTCATTACGTTGCATTTGCTGGAGTTGAAGTCTAGAAACCTTTCAATGCCAATTCTTACAGGTTGGTCGGACTTCCTTGATGATTCCTCTAAGGAACCCGGGTGGTTACACATCGCTACGCTTGTTGGTTCTCCCGATAGACTAGCTCTTTACCCGCTATCATTATGTATCCACAGATAGCTTGAGATATCCACGAGAAAGTTGTAACTTTCTGGAAGGTCGGTGGTTGGTAGGAAGGAGCCAGCGTCCTCACTCACCCCGTGCGCGCGCGCGCGCGGCACATATCCTGCTCGCAAGATTTTCTCCTGTAGCCACAACGTTTGTTAACGTTAATGACCTTGTAACAACGTAAAAGAGACGTTGTGATTGCGTTGTTTGTTTGCGGGGATGCTGCTTAAGTACATCCTTATCAGTCGTTGCACCAAATTTGCGATGCGGAATTTTACTGTTCCTAAACCTTGTTGCTTTATCGTCAAAATGGCTCCACGCTCTGAAGGTTCCATTAATCACTCTGCTAAGCGTGTTACTCGTCCCCGTGCATGGTAAACCTGTTAGGGTTCAGGGGCCAGATTCACTAAAGCACTTACGCAAACACTTACGAACCTGTACATCTTTTCTCAGTCTTTGGCGGCTTTGTTTACAATTATTAAACAGTTAAGCTCCGAAGCACTAGGAGACTGTTTATAACAATAACAACAGTTGAATTGGAAGTTTTCATGCTTGTAAACTGTTTAATAAATGTAACCAAAGCCGTCAAAGATTGAGGAAAGATG
Source organism: Procambarus clarkii (assembly GCF_040958095.1). NCBI lineage: Eukaryota > Metazoa > Arthropoda > Malacostraca > Decapoda > Cambaridae > Procambarus > Procambarus clarkii. The sequence continues at coordinate 12,821,002 of NC_091177.1, forward strand.
TACACGTTCGTAAGTGCTTGCGTAAGTGATTTCGTGAATCTGGCCCCAGAGCCGTTGAGGTAAAGCTGAACAAGCTCTGGCTTGTTCAGCTTTATGAAACTTTTCTCTCAACGAAATTTTCTGCCTGTCTATTGTTAGTATTTCTTGACCTGGTGCTTTAATTTGATTATTTTCTTACGTGCGTAAGTTATGTCTCTCTTACGCTTTGTAAAGTGAGGTTATGTTGGCTGTAGCACAGCACCAAGGTGTGTGTGTGTGCGTGTGTGTGTGTGTGTGTGTGTGTGTGTGTGTGTGTGTGTGTGTGTGTGTGTGTGTGTGTGTGTGTGTGTGTGTGTGTGTGTTGTGTGTGTGTATGTGTGTGTGTGTGTGTGTGTATGTGTGTGTGTTGTGTGTGTGTATGTGTGTGTGTGTGTGTGTGTGTGTGTGTGTGTGTGTGTGTGTGTGTGTGTGTGTGTGTGTGTGTGTGTGTGTGTGTGTGTGTGTTGTGTGTGTGTATGTGTGTGTGTTGTGTGTGTGTATGTGTGTGTGTGTGTGTGTGTGTGTGTGTGTGTGTGTGTGTGTGTGTGTGTGTGTGTGTGTGTGTGTGTGTGTGTGGTTTCCTAATTGTGCTTGCGGGGGTTGAGTTTCGGGGCTTTTTTGGTACCTACTCTCAACTGTCAATCAACTGTGTGTATGTATGAGATACTCGTTTTAATTATAATAATTGCATTTAAAAATGTTGTGCATTGCGTCAATTTCAAACAACTACTGTACATAATCCATTCCATCTTTGTACAACACCCGCACTGAAGTTGCTACCGACATATCATAGACTGAGTCGTAGGCCATGTCGTAACTCAGTCGATTAAGACAGCTTTTGGGATGCTCTCGGACGCAGGTTCGAATCCTCGTCACGGCCCTTGTGGATTTGTTCATCTCACAAAACTCGTTGTGTTCCAATTGTCCCCTTCCATGTTCCCCTGTTTCTGCTGTTCCTCGATTTGACCATTGCAGTTCTGTCTGATTGGTTAATTCTCTACCCACTTGCTACCTATTTGTGTGTCGTGGCTGCCCTGCTATTGGGCCTTGTGTGTTGGCCCAAGTATTTTTGAACGCAGTCAAGTTCACTTCCTTCAACTTGAACGCAGTCAAGTTCACTCCCTTCAACTTGAACGCAGTCAAGTTCACTCCCTTCAACTTGAACGCAGTCAAGTTCACTCCCTTCAACTTGAACGCAGTCAAGTTCACTCCCTTCAACTTGAACGCAGTCAAGTTCACTCCCTTCAACTTGAACCCTGTCAAGTTCATTCCCCTCACACTGTCTACCCAACTGTCGTAATTCTAGGCATTATTATGGTAGGCAAATCTCTAAATCTTCTCAGTCTTCTTTTTAAATCCTTTAAGATGTATTCTCAATTTATGTATAACTGAATGTTTATATGTAAAAGGGCATTTATATGTTCATGTATATGTGTATAGCTGTATATGTGTATATAACCCTCATCACTTACATGTATACAACACCGCTGTATTTTACACTCAGTTACTAACTATAACTGAAACCAATTAGCAAAATACAAAAAAAAAACTAATAAAGGTTTCTAACTTCTTTGAAAGTAAAAATGGAGTTTAACGTATTGATTCTTCCACAGATGGTGTGCCTTTCTCCTAGAGCTTCCGCGTGTGTGAGTACTGGGGGCTGGGTACTCTCTGGTTACTCATGTGGGTGCTGGGTACTCTCTGATTACTTATGTGGGCACTGGGTACTCTTTTTTTACTCATGTGGGTATTGGGCACTCTCTGGTTACTCATGTGGGTGCTGGGTACTCTCTGGTTACTTATGTGGGCACTGGGTACTGTCTAGTTATTCATGTGTGCACTGGGTACTCTTTTTTTACTCATGTGGGGTACTGGGCACTGTCTGGTCACTCATGTAGGTGCTGGGTACTGTCTGGTTACTCATGTGGGCACTGGGTACTCTATGGTTACTCATGTGGGCACTGGGTACTCTATGGTTACTCATGTGGGTGCTGGGTACTGTCTGGTTACTTACGTGGGTGCTGGGTACTCTTTTTTTTACTCATGTGGGGTACTGGGTACTGTCTGGTTACTCATAGGGCACTGTCTGGTTACTCATGTGGGTATTGGGCACTGTCTGGTTACTCATGTAGGTGCTGGGTACTCTCTGGTTACTCATGTTGGCACTGGGTACTGTTTGGTTACTCATGTGGGTACTGACTGGTTACTCATGTGGGTACTGTCTGGTTACTCATGTGGGTACTGTCTGGTTACTCATGTAGGTGCTGGGTACTGTTTGGTTACTCATGTGGGCACAGATGCAAAAGACCTAGGAAAGGAAATATAAATATAACCTCAATCCTACCAGCACAAATAGTAAACACACACACACACACACACACACACACACACACACACACACACACACACACACACACACACACACACACACATACACACACACACACACACACATCAAAAGATGATTGGTACTTCTACTACACTACACTACAGTAGTTCTGTAGTGTAGTACTACTACACCTGACACTACAGTACTTCTTTACAACAGAAGTACTGTAGTGTCCCTACAACACTGAAGGGACTGTTCCGCAGCAGGTGTGGAGACACACACACGTGCTCCCTGGCTGGCCAGTAAGGCCAGGTGTGTGACGAAATCTTTGAAAAGTGATTAAAAGTGACGATCCCGAGAGCTTGTGTATAGGAAGAATGTGCCTACAGCACCCTGGCTCCAAGGACCAGAATCCCATAACTGAGTCACTGTGGCAGGTAACACTGTGTTGCGCCAAGTCTGTAAATTACAGCGTTTGTGATCGTTTATGGATCATTTTACACCATTTTTAGTGACGTTTTAGAAGGAGGACCGGGCCGCGGGGGACGTTGAGCCCCGAAATCATCGCAAGGTAAGGGTGTGATGACTTGAGAGGACCTGAGGATGCTCAGCTTGTTTGAGGCACATGGAAAGTCTTTGTTTTTTGTTTATTCGTAAACAGGGAGTCTGGGACCAGATTCACGAAGCAGTTACGCAAGCACTTACGAACGTGTACATCTTTCTTCAATCTTTGACGGCTTTGGTTACATTTATTAAACAGTTTACAAGCATGAAAACTTGCCAATCAACTGTTGTTATTGTTATAAACAGCCTCCTGGTGCTTCGGAGCTCATTAACTGTTTAATAATTGTAAACAAAACCGCCAAAGATTGAGAAAAGATGTACAGGTTCGTAAGTGTTTGCGTAAGTGCTTTCGTGAATCTGTCCCCAGATTCACGAAAGCACTTACGAACGTGTACATCTTTCCTCAACCTTTGACGGCTTTGGTTATATTTACTAAACAGTTTACAAGCATGACAACTTCCCATTCATCTGTTGTTATCGTTATAAACAGCCTCCTGGTGCTTCGGAGCTCATTAACTGGTTTAATAATTGTAAACAAAGCCGCCAAAGATTGAGTAAAGATGTACAGGTTCGTAAGTGCTTTCGTGAATCTGGCCTCTGGGGAGTGGAGTAACGATCGCTCGACCATTGTTTACGAAGACAGGCTGCGCGATTGATTACCCAACAACGGTTTCTCAAGAAAGTGCTTCATTTACTTCCAATTTTCAAAGTACACCTAATCAAAAATCACAGGCCGTCAGTATAAACATTGGCCAGAGTCTCGTTAATCAAACTCCCCCCCCCCCCCTCCTCCCCCCTTTTCCTCCTCCCTGCGTTCGAATCCTGCGAGGATTCGAACGCAGGTTCGAATCCTCGTCACGGCCCTTGTGGATTTGTTTGTATTATTTGAGCTGGAGTCAAGTCTCAGGGAAGATTGCTGAAGGTGTTCGAATCTCAGAGTATGTGTTACAAGGCAGATGTATAGTGTTGGGAGAGATTCACGAAGCAGTTACACAAGCACTTACGAACATGTACATCTTTTCTCGATCTTTGGCGGCTTTGTTTACCATTATTAAACAGTTAATGAGGTCTGGAAGCACCAGGAGGCTGTTTATCACAATAACAACAGTTGATTGGGAAGTTGTCATGCTTGTAAACTGTTTAATAAATGTAACCAAAGCCGTCAAAGATTGAGGAAAGATGTACGCGTTAGTAAGTACTTGCGTAACTGCTTCGTGAATCTAGCCCTTACCCTGTCAACCTACTATATTGGAAAGCTAACTAGACTACAAATGAATATCCTAACCTTCTTATTCTAACTGTAGTAGTTAAGTATGTATCCTAACCTAACGTAAGCTAACTAGATTAATCAAATTTATAATTTATTTTATTCTAACCTAAAATTAATCAAGTAAAGACTTTCATATCCTAGCCTATCCATATAATCACAAGGGAAAGAATGAGTTGAAAATAAGGCTCGACTTATTCATGAATGAGTTGAAAATAAGGCTCGACTTATTCATGAATGAGTTGAAAATAAGGCTCGACTTATTCATGAATGAGTTGAAAATAAGGCTCGACTTATTCATGAGTTGAAAATAAGGCTTGACTTATTTATGAATGAGTTGAAAATAAGGCTTGACTTATTCATGAATGAGTTGAAAATAAGGCTTGACTTATTCATGAATGAGTTGAAAATAAGGCTCGACTTATTCACGAATGAGTTGGAAATAAGGCTCGACTTATTCACGAATGAGTTGGAAATAAGGCTCGACTTATTCATGAATGAGTTGAAAATAAGGCTCGACTTATTCACGAATGAGTTGAAAATAAGGCTCGACTTATTCACGAATGACTTGAAAATAAGGCTCGACTTATTCACGAATGAGTTGAAAATAAGGCTCGACTTATTCATGACTGAGTTGAAAATAAGGCTTGACTGTGGTGACTTGCCTTGTTTCAAGGTAAGTCACCACAGTGACTTACCTTGAGATGCGAAAATTATGTATGTTTGAATTTCACTAATTTTGAATGTATGTCACATATACACAATTCAGTGTATATGTGAACACAGCTCGTTCTCCGAGACCGCGCAGTGTTCTCCCTTGAAGTAGATTCGCGCATTCTTAGAGTAACAGACCCTTTCCTAGCCTAAAAAAAAACTTTTAATGTCGTTCTGTGCGCATTCTACCAACCGCCACTTTTTGGATACGAGACAAAAAAGTTGTCTTATGTTCCTCTTTTTAATCTTTATTTAATTTTATTTTTTATTTTATTTTAATTTATTTATTATATTTATTTTAATCTTTATTTAAGAGCCAAACTGGAGAAAATTCATTAATGTCCCCTTTGACACCCGTCAACCACTTGCGTGAGCAGCCTCATATTTGTGCGTGAGACCTGCGTATGTAAATGAGATTTTGCGTGCACGCAATGACGTGCGATTGGAATAAGCTATATACCCGCCAAACACACACCGAAACTACGACGTTGGTACAACGTTCAAACAAGTTTTAACACTTTCTAACCAGTTATAACAACCAATATAGCAAGTTGTAACACCGTTCTAATACGTCATAAACACGTTAAGCCAAGATGTAACAACTTTATTACAAGATGTAACAAGCGGAAAATAAACAGTTTCGGTTTGTGTTTCCAGGGTAAAAGTCAAAATGTATGTTATAAAAACTACATATTTTATCATTTAAGTTAGAAACAGATAAATATATATATAAACTGTTGAACTCATATCTCACGGTTTAACCCCCATACCTGGTTGATACCTGGTTGATGGGGTTCTGGGAGTTCTTCTACTCCCCAAGCCCGGCCCGAGGCCAGGCTCGACTTGTGAGAGTTTGGTCCACCAGGCTGTTGCTTGGAGCGGCCCGCAGGCCCACCACAGCCCGGTTGGTCCGGCACTCCTTGGAGGAATAAATCTAGTTTAGTAAATCTAGTCTAGTAAATCCATCACAAGTAAACAAAGATCACATGGCTATGTTCTGAAGGCTCGCCTCACCGCCATGAGCAATGGATCTTTGAACCTTCTTTATTTCTAAAGGCTCCGTAGACCCCTGCTCTAGCGACCCCAGAAAGTAGACTCGAGTTATGTTTAGAAGGCTTGATAGCCAGCCTCCCATGACTCAACACTCTTCGATACTACAGTGAATCCGCTTGTGCCAAGCCCATAGTTGGGGACGCACTTAGTCTGTCTGCTATCTCTCGCCAAGAAGGATAGCGCCACACTAAACTGTCCTTGAGGCCAAGAGAACAACTCAAGGTTCTCTCACCCTCCCTCCCTGGCACAAGCATGTCTCGACTTGATAAAGGTCCAGGAAGGAGCGAAATGTCGTCGTCCCTTCACTTTCTAATGTGTGGTTTGGTCAAACATATTTCAGCCACGTTATTGTGACTCCTCGTCTGCATGTATCGTGAGGTATGGCAGGGCTATGTGTTGTGGGTATGGCAAGGGTAAACATGTATCATGGGTCGTGGGCAGTAATTGAGGAAGAAACCAGGAATGCGCCCCCACCCCTCCACACCTCGTTAAAATCGCGAACCCATTAGTGAAATCCAAAGCACCTTACTATTGGCGCTTATCTATACAGATAATATAATCCACTGTATTAGGTAGATTGCTTAAGTTCGTACGTCTCAGGTCGGGGCTAAACAGTCGCCTTTTTTAACGGAGTGGCAGAGGGAAAAGAACTTGACGGCATTACTGGCCTGCTGCCAGGAATTCGCGGCGAGCCTCGGTCGTTATCTGTCGTGCACCTCACGCCTTTAAATCATGCTCTGCCCACAATGCAGCTGGCAGGGCGCGCAAGTGTCTCGCGCAGTTATGGGAGAAAGCCATGGCTATTAACTCGTGGTGAGGGGGTAGGGTTGGGGAGGGAGGGAGGGAGGCAGATGTATGCGTGAGTAGGTGTGGGTTATACCTGTGCACATGTGTGAGCAGGTGTGGGTTGTACCTGTGCACAAGTGAGGCTTATATCCTGGTTACACTCACGCACGCACCGTCTCCACGCAAGTACACACGCAGACTAATGTACACATGCACATGCAGACTACTGCGTGTGTACGACACAAGCACCACCACAAGCAGCAGAAACAGCACCACCACCACCTCCAGCAGAAGCAGCAATAGCAACAGCAGCAGCAGCAGCATCTGCAACAGCAAGAGCAACACGGGCAGCAGCAGCAGCAGCAGCGGCGGCGGCGGGGAAGTGCGGGAAGAAAGTAAAAGACAGAGAACGAGGCGATGTATCATGCTTGTCTGAGATGAGCGTCTCTCCGTCCCGCCATGTTTGGCCGGCCAGTGATAAAGCACAGGGGCCGTGATGGCCCACCGCGCCCTGCCGAGAGATTGCTAATATTCTGTAATCTCCGACTGGGATAAGCTAGCCCTCTTTATTCCAACTTTGGCCCGCCGCTACGAGTCCCTCATCACCAGAGACCCTCCCGGTGCAATGCCGGGGCCAGGTTACCTTCCCCTAAAGTGTGTCAAATGAGTTATTTAGCTTCTAATGTCTTGCAGCCTTGCCTAAGTCGCTGGGGTCTCGTTCCTGTAATACTGGGATAAGCTAGCCCTCTTTATTCCAACTTTGGCCCGCTGCTACGAGGCCCTCATCACCAGAGACCCTCCCGGTGCAATGCCGGGCCCCGGTTACATTCCCCAAAAGTGTGTCAAATGAGTTATTTAGCTTCTAATGTCTTGGAGCCTTGCCTAAGACGCTGGGGTCTCGTTCCTGTAATACTGTAACCTGGGGACGACTGCTACTTTCTCCACGTGGATACGCAAGGGATTAATAGTTTTTTTTTTTTAATCCTTAGTGGATTGATGTTGCCAGTGACGGGTCCGTGGTGGATTAGGTGATGATGAAGAGTGCATTCTTGGTAGTGATAGAGGTTTATTGATGATTACTAATGGAAGATGAACGGTTAATATATTACCTCGGGAGGTGATGTGATTCTTAAAGCATGTGAGATGACTCCAGAAGCATAGTCAACTGGGCAGCTGTATATGGGTTCACTCTAGTTACACTTGTTCACTCTAGTTACAACTGTTCACTCTAGTTACACCTGTTCACTCTAGTTACACTTGTTCACTCTAGTTACACCTGTTCACTCTAGTTACAACTGTTCACTCTAGTTACAACTGTTCACTCTAGTTACAACTGTTCACTCTAGTTACACTTGTTCACTCTAGTTACACCTGTTCACTCTAGTTACACCTGTTCACTCTAGTTACACCTGTTCACTCTAGTTACACCTGTTCACTCTAGTTACAACTGTTCACTCTAGTTACAACTGTTCACTCTAGTTACACCTGTTCACTCTAGTTACAACTGTACACGTGTTCACTCCAGCCCCAAGTGGAATAATTTCGTGTGTGTCACTTAGGACTAAAACTTCTAAATCTAATTCTAAGCCTGGGAGTCCAGGGGACGCAGGTTCGATCTCAGTGTATAACTTCAACATTTTCTTCTAAATCTAAGTTCAACCCACCTCTATAAGTAAACATACCCGTATAAACGACAGAGAGAGTGCGTACAGAAACACTGGACGACTCTCGCAGCGACAATCATAAGTCGTTCTCCAGTTACATAACGTTCAATATTCTTAACAGAAGGGAACTATCAGAAGAAAGCGCCAAGCCAATACACCTTTATAACACTTGGAAGAGATAATTTGGAAGGATATCCTTCCTTATATCCTTATTCCTGAAGCATATAATGGATAGCCATTATCCTTGGAAGGATAATGATTTGGGATGGGACGGATTTTTTTTTTTTACCACAAACGTGGCCATACATTTACAATGCTAACCAGCATATATATATACATTTTCTTCTGTCCTCCATGGACAGGGTTTGGAGATCTGTTAAACATATAGTTCAGTGATTTATTGAACAATCAACCACAGAAGGTGATTGTATAGTGCTTTTAAAATGCTAAGGTAACTTACATACATAAATACACAGATTTGCGTCTGTCCTACATAAACAGTGTTCGAAGTGTCTTTTTTTCATGACGTCATTAATGTGCGTTTACAAAGTGCATTTACAAAGGTGAAATTAAATTCTGACCAGCTTCCACATACCCTGTATACAGATACAGACACACATAGACATATATACACATATACCTACACATATCCACATACATATACATACACCTATGTCTCTCATACTTTGACAGAGTAAGATAGCGTCTATAGAAACTAGTATAATATCAAACACTTAACTACTGAAGGTGATTAGGATGCTTTTACAAGCTCAGGTCCATGCACTGTATAGCAGATGTATAACATATTGTATAGGTCCAATACATCGTATAACATATATATTACAGTGCGAGATGGGTGACATCACACCACTGGCTTGCACGCCCTACATAGAGCATAAGATTCCCCCCCATTATTTTCCCTTAAGATACGTTATGTTGGTATGCGTTATATTCGGTTAGACTAACATGAATCAGGAAAAGGATTGGTTTGTTGTTGTTGTTTTAGATTCAGCTACTCAGAACAAAAGTTCCAAGTAGCACGGGCTATGGTGAGCCCGTAAAGGATTGGTTAGTTCGTTGGGTCACGTTTGTAAGGGAAACTATACCACGTGGATGTGGGAAAGGGTGGCTCTTAAGATCTGACTGGTGGGAGGGTCGTGAATAGGAAACCAAAGGCCTTCACATTAAGGAATCACTACTTGGCTTTCTCATCAGTCTGTCTCATTCACGGGTGGACGAAATACCTATCGAGAGAGAGATATGGGACGAAAATTGTATACATGTAACTACTGGGTTTTTTGGTCCATGGTGGATTAAGTAGACATATGAGGTGTCATATGAGGTGTTCATATGTCAGATGAGGATTTGTTCATATGAGGTGTTGTTATCGAGGCCTGGCAACACTGGTGGGAGGGGGGGGGAAGGTTTGGGGTAAAGTCTTGAGCAGAAGGGGGGAGAGGGAGGAGGAGGGGGAGTAGTTAATTGTGGGGTGACTTTTGTTGTAGGTTCTGTATATTATATGCTTTCTGTCTCTGTCTGTCTGTCTGTCCGTTTCTCTCTCTCTCTCTCTGTCTCTCTCTCTCTCTCTCTCTCTCTCTCTCTCTCTCTCTCTCTCTCTCTCTCTCTCTCTCTCTCTCTCTCTCTCTCTCTCTCTCTCTGTCCTTCTCCTTCCCGCCTGCCTTCCTGGAACACACAGTTGTGAAGCCCCCTCACCACCGTGGCCCAGCCAGAAGGTAATGTACACAGCCAGCAGAACAGAAGCAATCATTCCCCCTCCATAAAACCAGCAACAATAAACCGAGGAGAGATCTCTCTGGCAACGGGTCTCCCCCTCCCCCCCTCCCCCTCCACACACACAATATCATGACACAACAGGCAGCTTGAACCAGGTTATGGTGAATGGAGCAGCAAGAGGTAGGTCACCCTGCGGATCATAAACACAGTTCACGACGACTTTAACACTATTCAATATCTGGTATTTACGTGTCCACTGACGAAACCTGTACATCCTTCCCAATCTGTTTTTTTTTTTTTAACATTTTAAGAGCTTCGAAATTTCGTGACTCAATGGAATTATTGTTAATGACCACGCCTAGGAGCGCCTAAACTGCCTGACAAATGTAAACGAAGGCAACGTGATTGAGAAAAAGATGTACAGGTTTCGTAACTTGTCCTGGGTCTCCCCCCTGGGAGACCAGTGACCTGGGGCCTCCCCCCCCCCCTGGGCTCTCCCTGTCCTCAGTAGTGATGGTTATCACTGCGAAACATGTATCGATAATGGTCATTCGCTAACTAGATGTCTGATGCTTACTGAATATATGTGTTACATCACGCACACACACACACACACACACACACACACACACACACACACACACACACACACACACACACACACACACACACACACACACACACACACACACACCACACACACCACACACACACACACACACACACATGGCGGGACCACACATGGTCTCTTTGGCGGGACCAAAGAGCCAGAGCTCAACCCCGCAAACACAACTAGGTGAGTACACACACACACACACACACACACACACACACACACACACACACACACACACACACACACACACACACACACACACACACACACACACTGTGTGTGTGTGTGTGTGTGGAGGCTTGGTGGAGGCTGACTCCATACACAGTTTCAAGTGTAGATATGATAGAACCCAATAGGCTCAGGAATATGTACACCTGTTGATTGACGGTTGAGAGGCGGGACCAAAGAGCCAGAGCTCAACCTCCGCAAACACAACTAGGTGAGTACCACTAGGTGAGTACACACACACACACACACACACACACACACACACACACACACACACACACACACACACACACACACACACACACACACACACACACATGATGTTCAGGAGACATCACCACCTGGAGATGCTTAAGATCCTGGAGATGTTTGGAGATCCTGGATGGGTTTGGAGATGAATCTGTAATCCCCCTTGGCAGCGTTGGTGGAGGCTGGTGTGTGTCTGTTGTAGCTCGTTAGTGGACTGTTTCCGTTTCTGATAACGTTTATTTCGGGTAAAGTACATACATACAAAATAAGTTGCAAGCAGAATGTTGGATTTCAAGGTAGAGCAAGTATATACTATACCTGAAGCCACTCTAATACGCACAGTGTTTCAGGTTTCTCCTTTCTTCTCTGCCTGCACTCCCCCCTAGTTATGCTTGCGGAGGGTTGAGCTTCGGCTCTTTGGTCCCGCCTCTAAACCGGTAGATTGTGTGTGTGTGCGTGACGGAGCTTGTCGTGCACATAATCGCAATCACAGAGACAACATTAATGAGCGAAAGAGAAGAGAATGTATGGCATCAAGAAGGAGCACTTGAACAGGGATGGAAGAGCTGCTACAATGACCACACACTGGTGTTGCTAGAACATGGACCTTCTGGTCCATGGAAATGGACCCTCTGGTCCATGGAAATGGACCCTCTGGTCCATGGAAATGGACCCTCTGGTCCATGGAAATGGACCCTCTGGTCCATGGAAATGGACCCTCTGGTCCATGGAAATGGACCCTCTGGTCCATGGAAATGGACCCTCTGGTCCATGGAAATGGACCCTCTGGTCCATGGAAATGGACCCTCTGGTCCATGGAAATGGACCCTCTGGTCCATGGAAATGGACCCTCTGGTCCATGGAAATGGACCCTCTGGTCCATGGAAATGGACCCTCTGGTCCATGGAAATGGACCCTCTGGTCCATGGAAATGGACCCTCTGGTCCATGGAAATGGACCCTCTGGTCCATGGAAATGGACCCTCTGGTCCATGGAAATGGACCCTCTGGTCCATGGAAATGGACCCTCTGGTCCATGGAAATGGACCCTCTGGTCCATGGAAATGGACCCTCTGGTCCATGGAAATGGACCCTCTGGTCCATGGAAATGGACCCTCTGGTCCATGGAAATGGGCCCTCTGGTCCATGGAAATGGGCCCTCTGGTCCATGGAAATGGGCCCTCTGGTCCATGGAAATGGACCACTGTGTATTTTCTTATTTGAACTATGATGCTTCGTTCAATGCATGCAAGCTATAAGTTCTATCTTCATGTTTCCACAAGATTACAGCCAGAGGGATGTCATATATCAGGTGTGACAACAGTAGAGTCCCCATAGACAGTGGTGGGTGGCATTCAAGTATGTTTATTGAGACAAGAAAATTTCATCTCAAAGGGATAGAGTAGCTTAGGCTATTTCTATCCCCCATTGGGTGTCATTTACAACTGCCCACTATACACCTGGAGCCAGATTCACGAAAGCACTTACGCAAGCACTTACGAATGTGTACATCTTTCCTCAGTCTTTGACGGCTTTGGTTACATTTATTAAACAGTTTACAAGCATGAAAACTTCCCATTCAACTGTTGTTATTGTTATAAACAGCCTCCTGGTGCTTCGGAGCTCATTAAGTGTTTATTAAATTGGAAACAAAGCCGCCAATGATTGAGAAAAGATGTACAGTTTCGTAAGCGTTTGCGTACGTGCTTTCGTGAATCTGGCCCCTGAAGACTCCCAGGGAGGAATATGAAAAGAAGGAAGCGAGGATTCAGATTTTAATACTTGGGGAAATTAACCACAGGGAATTAGACTGTGTAACAAAGGACACCTCCTTGTGGGATGACGGAACGTGGAGAGCAAACCTGCTGGACACAATGAACGAAAACTTCTTTAGGCAACAGATCACCTGAACTAACTGTAACAAAAGCAGTAGAGCCACACCATGGCCACAATAACTGCTGAAGGAGCCTGCAAATACTATATTATTCAGTAATTAGAATTTTAAATAAAATATTGTAGACTGCAGAGCACCTGAAAATCTGGAAAAAAGATATATCAAAATGTACAGAAGCGCTCAAGACTGAGGCCGGAATTAAGAGGACTAAGCTCCTAGGACAGGTTATGGAAATGAAATGTAACAACGCTGGCGGAGAGGATAAAATATACGATCACTATGTACAAAATACTGAGGGACTAGACATGTTGGACACGGACTTTTTTAAGAGAGAGATAATAGGCTATGAGGACATCCGCGAACTCTGCAAATGTGGAAACAAAATGAAGTTCTCACATATCCTAATGACGGTCAACATTTCGACCGTACAGAGAGTAGAAATAGAAGCCATCACCTCATCTTTTAAGAAGAGATTCCATACAGAAATCGAACTTCATTGAAAAATAAAGGAACCAGTTTTTTTTTTTTTAAAGGCAGTGATAGATAAGCAGCACAAGGGAAGCACTGTCCATGAGGCCTCGTCAGAATCTCATCCTTACCTGACAGGACAAGCAGTGATGTGGACTCCCGAATTAGAATTTCAGAGTGGAAATGTGAACAGTCGAATTTTTATGAGCCGCCTTATATAGCGAAAATAATTGGGCAGATGGCATTACTGAGTCACATACGGTCTCGGGGGCCCAGGCTTATGTGCTCACTATTTGCATTCCACACTACTGTTTGTCGTTAATGAAATAGGGTTGATGGACTGTATTGTAAACGAGTAACTATTTTTTTTCTTCCTGTCTAATTGCTGAGCGTCTGGTCTGGCTTTTATTTTTCATCACTTTTGTTTAAAGAAGAATGTGTGTTAGTGCAACCCGTTCTCGCACTTTCTTTAAGTCAATATTGACTTATTAAATATGTGCATATGTGACATACTAATTTATTGTGAATATTTTAGTTTACCTTGAAAAGCTTCATAGAAAACACCGACCTTACCTAACCTTCTTAGTATGTTAAGATAAGCATTTTATTGCTTCGTAATTACAATTATTACTTAACCTATTATAGGTATAGGTTAAGTAATAATTGTAATTACGAAACAATAAGATGCTTATCTTAACATACTAAGAAGGTTAGGAAAGGTCGGTGTTTTCTATGAAGCTTTTCAAGGTAAACTAAAATATTCACAATAAATTAGTATGTCACATATGCACTTATTTAATAAGTCAATACTGACTATAAGAAAGTGCGAGAACGGGTTGATTAAGGGTTTTATCAGAAATCATTTGTGAGATCTGTCAGTAATGGCAACTTTGACTTAGGTATGGATACACTCGACTAGATGTACTTGTTGTGGGGCTGGGCTTCAGCTGATCAACGTCTCTGACCTCATCAGACGCACTCATCAACGTCTCTGACCTCATCAGACCCACTCATCAACGTTCCTCCTTTGTATCTATAATCGTTATATGTTCTTATGGAAATAAACAACATTATGTATATTAAAATTTGGTGTCTAGTTAGTACAAATTACGTTAAGTTAGGTTTTTAGGTTCTGTTGGCAATTATCTGTATTGGTCGTACAAATGCAGTATAACGAGACCAGTAGCGACGTAGTAACGAGACAGTTACCGAGACAGTAACGAGACAGTTACCGATGCAGTAACGAGACAGTTACCGACTCAGTAACGAGACCATTGCCGAGGCAGTAACGAGGCACCTCTATAGGAGTGGAGTAGCTGTCGCTTTGTACACAAACATTACGATGCTGTAACGAAGGTGGTGAGTGACAGAGCAACGAGACAGTTAAGACAGTCAAGAGGACGCGATACACAACCATATAATGACAGAAATAAGACAGCTAATAAGAGTAATAGATAGACACAGTGACGAGACAGAATGACGCAGTGACGTTACAGAGGGACACAGTGACGGGACAGAGGGACACAGTGACGGGACAGAGGGACACAGTGACGTTACAGAGGGACACAGTAACGGGACAGAGGGACACAGTGACGGGACAGAGGGACACAGTGACGGGACAGAGGGACACAGTAACGAGACAGAAGGACACAGTAACGGGACAGAGGGACACAGTGACGGGACAGAGGGACACAGTAACGAGACAGAAGGACACAGTAACGGGACAGAGGGACACAGTAACGAGACAGAACGATACAATAACGAGACAGAACGACACAGTAGCGAGACAGCGACACAGTAGCGAACGCAGCGAGACTGACAGCTACACATCCTCTGACTGTGACCGACCACAAAGACACATTCATATCATAGTCTGGGATCCTCTAGGACGTAGGATCGAACCCTCATCACGGCCCTTGTGGATTTGTACACATTCATATAGTTTAAAGTTTGTATTTTTCAAGTCTGCATTTTTCTCATATCCAGATTATCATTATATAGGATTTTGTGTGTAGTTAGGCCTAGGTTAGGTTGGATGTTTAGGTTCTGTTGGGAATTATTTGTATTGGTGGTACATGGGGGAAGAATTCAGACAGGTGGGATTCGAACACAGTAAGACGAGAGTGAATCAAAAAGTTCGAATCAAAAGATTCCGTTCAAAAAAAGTTCGAACGGAATCATTACGTTCGTTCACTTCCTGTGTTCGAATCACACCGCCATTTAGCTTCAACCACGTGCTATAAATGCAAATAATTGCAAACAGAATCAAAATACTTAATCTTACATGGTGTAAGGAGGACTGGTCGACGACCGGGCCGCGGGGACGCTAAGCCCCGAAATCATCTCAAAGGTACCCTAACCTAACCTAACCTAACCTAACTATACACACACAATTCCGATGAATAATTCAATTAATTTATATCTGAGGAAATACCTGGTTTAAGTACACAGTATGATTAAATGCTCGCATGTTCATTTGGGGGGTCGGCCGCTGTATTGAAGTGACACATGGTGACAAACATTCCTTGTGCGTCTGATTTGAGTTTTTGTTTTAATAAAGATCTTTGTGCGTCTGATTTGAGTTTTTGTTTTAATAAAGTTCTTTGTGCGTCTAAGTGTGTTTTTGTTGCTAGTGGAGATAGCAATCATTCTTTGTGCATCTAATGTGTGCGTTTGTTGCTAGTGGAGATAGCAATCATTCTTTGTGCATCTAATGTGTGCGTTTGTTGCTAGTGGAGATAGCAATCATTCTTTGTGCATCTAATGTGTGCGTTTGTTGCTAGTGGAGATAACAATCATTCTTTGTGCGTCTAATGTGTGTTTTTGTTGCTAGTGGAGATAACAATCATTCTTTGTGCATCTAATGTTTGTCCTTGCATTATCTTGCTATATTTTTTTTGTTATTTTACTATAATTAGTAAATAGGGGACTAAACTAGTTTCTGCGCTATAGAAGGCATTTTAAATATTTTATTTCTATCGTCTTATCTTATTTGTAATCTTTAAAATATTACTAAATTAAGTTTCGTGAATGTAAAAAAATAGAAATAATCACTCTCTGATAAGAGTTTCACTCTTGGGGTTATTAATCCCACAAATTATATTATTTTATGCCATAAATTGGATTTTTTGTTAATCCCATAAATTGTATTATTGTATTAATCCGCGAAGTTTAATTTACCGATTGTTCTGTAATTGGATTTTTGTGTGATAGACGAGAGTAGTTCGGTCGTTTGTGGCCTGTTGTTCACGCTAGTTGTTTAATAGTTACCGTAATTATTGTTTACCAGTTAGTTACTACCGTGCGTAGTGTTCGCTAGTTGGTTACTGTTACCTAATAGTGTTTGCTAGTAGTAACCTACTAGGGTTCGCTAGTAGGTTACTACCACATATAATGTTCGTAAATCAGTCACTATCACACACACACACACACACACACACACACACACACACACACACACACACACACACACACACACACACACACACATGGAAACTGAGTGCCCAAATGAGCCACAGAGATATTAGAAAGAACTTTTTTAGTGTCAGAGTGGTTGACAAATGGAATGCATTAGGAAGTGATGTGGTGGAGGCTCGACTCCATACACAGTTTCAAGTGTAGATATGACAGAGCCCGATAGGCTCATGAATCTGTACACCTGTTGATTGACGGTTGAGAGGCGGGACCAAAGAGCCAGAGCTCAACCCCCGCAAACACAACTAGGTGAGTACAACTAGGTGAGTACACACACACACACTCACACATTGTGTTTACAAATCAGGGGGGGGGGTTGATTAGCTAAGCACTTTGGTACACCCCCCAGCAGGTACACGTACCGTCTCTTAAGGCCACGGTACACGCCAATCTCTCACAATGGCTCACGTAGTCAGGGAGGCTGCCAATCCCCATTATCAATTGATGTGTCCTATTATCTACACATTGAAACCCATACCAACCTCTCTCTCTCTCTCTCTCTCTCTCTCTCTCTCTCTCTCTCTCTCTCTCTCTCTCTCTCTCTCTCTCTCTCTCTCTCTCTCTCTCTCTCTCTCTTCCTCATACTGTATATTCTCTATCTCCAACATCTTCAACACCCTCCTACACCTTGATTATTTCTTTGATTATAGGATTGTTTCAATAAATAATCAAGTTACTTGATTATTTCTTGATTCTCCTCTCCCACACCCCACAACACCACTACAATACCTCCAATACAACACTACGACAAGCACCAGTTATCCTACCTCCAAATTTCCGCTATATCTAGACCGACGTCCCCTATCTTGTAACTCTGTTCTCCATATCATCATAGCATCTTTCCCCCTTTCCCTCTCAGGCGCTGATAGTGTAAACATAATACACTATCATAATTGTGATGGGTTCATAATAGTGATCTTTTGAACGGGCTTCAGTCGAGATGCGGTGAATGCTGCCCCCAGGGGGGGGGGGGGGAAGAGATCGACCGCCAGCCGCCACGAGATCGACCGCCAGCCGCCACCGTGGTGTCGACACAGCCCAGGGCTGTGGAAGGGTCGGGATAGAGGATAGATAAACTGATAATGGCTGCTAACACATTTTACCTCAACATTCACCAACGCCCCACACATCGCCAGCGCTCTGTAGCATGTGGGCGATGGCTTCTTGGACGGGGAAACGAACTATCAGGAGAAAGCGTCAAGTCATTACGACTACATATCACTTGGAAGGGATCAGGATAAGGATTTGGGATGGGGCGGGAATGGGCGGAAAAACTGTCGCTTAGGATTTCCCGCTCGCTTTTTGGGCGGGAAACTGTTGTTCTGAGCGTTGTGTTGATGTCTCGGATGGCGGGGAGTCATGCTGTGGAGTGCTTCGATCCCCTATACCTCCTCGCCAACACCAGTACACCTCCTTCAACACCTGCCCAACCACTTGGGCTGGATGGTAGAGCGATGGTCTCGCTTCATACAGGTCACAGCGTTCAATCTTCGACCATCCAAGTGGTTGGGCACCATTCCTTACCTCCCGTCCCAGCCCAAATGCTTAACCTGACTCCTTCCAAGTGCTGCATAGTCGTAATGGCTTGATGCTTTCTCCTGATAGTTCCCCTCCCTCCCTCCTCCTACACCCCCTACACCTTTCCAACGCCTCTACACCTCCTCCAACACATGTGTACTTGCAGTGTGAATGTGTGTACATTCATATGCGCACGCACATATGTGTACACGCATATATAAGCACGCACATTGGAGAATTGACACGTGTACAAGGTACACATAGAGAAACGAAGAGAGAAGAAGAAGTAAGCAAGGAAGTTGAAGAAGGAGGTGAAGTAGAGACAAACAGAAATGGACAAAGAAATGAAATTGAAAAGAAACAAAGAAAACTTAAAAAAAAGTAACATTTGTATGCAAAATTCCAGTAAAAATTGAAGCCAACCATGAAAAAGGAAGATGGAAAATTGATGATGGCTTATTTTGCATGGGAAGTGAAAAGTTGATCCTTCGCCCAGGTCAGCGGGGCGGGATGGGGGAGGGCTCGAACGGGGAGATGAGATGCAAGTGAACTGGAAAATCAGTAATGACAGCAGGTGGAGAAGTTATTTTAAAATAAATTATTAAGAAGTCGGTAGAGCATGTTTTGTGAGATTTTACCCCTTAAAGAAATATAGGAATTTTTTAAGGAAATTGGTAAGCAGGAGTTAAAGGTAGGGTGAAGCTGAGAGAGAGAGAGAGAGAGAGAGAGAGAGAGAGAGAGAGAGAGAGAGAGAGAGAGAGAGAGAGAGAGAGGACTCCCATAAGTAACCTGAGATTGGGTCACTGAGCTGAAGAGATGAGTAGACCTTTGCTTCCCTCATTTCCTCCATCCCCAACCATTCACCCCATCCCACCATTCCCCAACCATGCACCCGTTCCCTAACCTAACACCGCCACCATCATTCACCGTAGCCTTCCACGACCATACACCGTAGCACCATCACTCACCGCCACCGTCTCTTATCTCCCACAGACCTTCGGCTACGAAGAGATCGTCCAGCCGGTGTCGCTGATGGGGACTGACCTTCGCGCGCCAGCCGGTACTTCGCCCAACTCCCAGAGGCCCGCCCGCTCCTGGCACGACTTCGCTCGACACACAGACGGCGACAAGATCCAGATTCCAAAGATGTAAGTTCCTCCTCACCTGTGTCTCACTTCTCGGTAGGAAAGTTGCTAGGATTTCAGGTCTAGAGTTCTAGAAAGTCACATTCGGAAAATGGATATGTGTTGGTAGTTTTAATTAGAAAATAAGGCTATTGTTAACATATATATTTATTGTTGCAAAATAGCTGTCATTACACAACACAAAGATGGCTGATTATAAGTTCATATTGACTTCAAATTATAACTAATGAAGTATTTGAAGGATAATTATTTAGTTTATCCAATTAAATATTAATTTAATGACTTTTGAAAATTAAGGGTTTTCACTCAAGCTTTGATTTTTAATAAAGTTTTATCAGTCAAATAATGCATCAGAAAATCCATAGTACTAGACCTTTTAGTATAGTGTAATTCTAGATAAACAAGAGTGCATTCTATAGAAGAAATAGAGCAGCATTTATCTAGGGATTATAGTTCTATTAGTGAATAGCCTTGGCTGCATGACACCCTGAACACCTGTCACTTGCATCACTACCAACATGTTCAACAGAACACCAGCACACCTTGTTCAGTCATCAATTGTACACGTCACATATTTGCTAATATATTAAAAAAAAAAGTGTCAGTCTTTACACGTACACAATGGAATCAATGACGTGATGTATCTATGAGAATTTAATAATAAATTAATTTATTTCATACATTAAATAATCGCTGTTTTAAGATTTACTGCAATAACTTCAAGTTTCAGCCTAATATCTTGTAGGCTCAATGTTATTTACGGACATTTAACACATGCGAGAACAATATTGAATTCCCTTTTTATCAGATATCAAGTTGATATTTTTTCTTTTAAATAAAGAGATGAGACTAAAACAAGAAACATTTACATCGTTGGAGAACATCTTTGGAGCAGGGCGATGGGATCGATCGTGCGTCTTAAGTCACCCCCAGACCCATTCGGCCACGATGTGCTTAAAGGCAGCACAAGCTGGGGTCTCCCCGAACTTTCAGATCCAATACACACAGAAATAATGAAATGAAGTGTAATGATAAGTGAAATAATGTAACGAAGTAAGGGCGAAGAGGGAGACGGCCTATTGCAACCCGTTCTCGCACTTTCTTATAGTCAATATTGACTTATTAAATACGTGCATATGTGACATACTAAACATACTAGTTTACCTTGAAAAGCTTCATAGAAAACACCGACCTTACCTAACCTTCTTAGTATGTTAAGATTAGCATCTTATTGCTTCGTAATTCCAATTATTACTTAACCTATACCTATAATAGGTTAAGTAATAATTGCAATTACGAAGTAATAAGATGCTTATCTTAACATACTAAGAAGGTTAGGTAAGGTCGGTGTTTTCTATGAAGCTTTTCAAGGTAAACTAGTATGTTTAGTATGTCACATATGCACGTATTTAATAAGTCAATATTGACTATACGAAAGTGCGAGAACGGGTTGCCTATTGACATAGCTCGAGTACATGGGGGAGTTGTGTAAAACCCTGGTTTGTGTCTCGGAGAGGCTGCATTATCCAGTAAGTTCAGTAGAACTTCGGTTTCAACTTTTTTTGACCATGTCATAGCTCAGTCCATTAAGACAGTGTCTGGGATGCTCCCGGACGCAGGTTCGAATCCTCGTCACGGCCCTTGTGGATTTGTTCTTTCAGATCCAATTTTGACACAGTGACCCCCGACACACCCTGGCGTCAATCGTGAAGTTTGCCACCAAACGCTTCCGTCAGATACACAATGGGTAGCGTGACATGTGGCTGGGGGCGGCCCCCCGGGACGCTGGTTCAATCCACACTGTCCCTGCTTCAAGGATTTTCTCGTAGATCTCTCAGGCTATTGTGATTTCATTGCGTATTTACCTCCTGTCATGATTCACGTAACTGTTTTACCTAGCTTATGTCATTGCTACACTGGGGCATTTTTTTCCCCTAATTCACGTGATACCTTCTTGTATATCAACAAATAAATAAAATAAACACATTTCATTATTTACATTAAAGTCAGCATGCTTGAAAATCGGTATAGAAATAGTTATATATTTATGCCTGCACGAAGCCCCTTTGACCTTAGGTTTAGGTTCAAGCCAAGTATTTATACCGTGCAGAGAGAGGTGCCGTACAACACTTGTAGACGAGTTGTGTCACAACCCCACGTGTAGGGCAACTGTGTAGGGGGGGGGGGATGTGATGATAGGCTAGTGTAAACAATAAGAAGTGTGTGTGTGTGAACACGAGACGAGCCTGAGCGGGCGTGCTCACTTCCTCACAGTGTGTTTTCATGTTTCCCCAGACACACCGAAGACGACAAGATTCACATCCCTAAGTTGTGAGTAGACTCCACACTCTCTCTCAGTAGACCTCTCTCTCTGTCTCTCTCTCTCTCTCTCTCTCTCTCTCTCTCTCTCTCTCTCTCTCTCTCAGTAGACCTCTCTCTCTGTCTCTCTCTCTCTCTCTCAGTAGACCTCTCTCTGTCTCTCTCTCTCTCTCTCAGTAGACCTCTCTCTGTCTCTCTCTCTCTCTCTCTCTCTCTCTCTCAGTAGACCTCTCTCTCTGTCTCTCTCTCTCTCTCTCTCAGTAGACCTCTCTCTCTGTCTCTCTCTCTCTCTCTCTCAGTAGACCTCTCTCTCTGTCTCTCTCTCTCTCTCAGTAGACCTCTCTCTCTGTCTCTCTCTCTCTCTCTCTCTCTCTCTCTCTCTCAATAGACCTCTCTCTGTCTCTCTCTCTCTCTCAGTAGACCTCTCTCGCTGTCTCTCTCTCTCTCTCTCTCTCTCTCTCTCTCTCTCTCTCTCTCTCTCTCTCTCTCTCTCAGTAGACCTCTCTCTCTGTCTCTCTCTCTCTCTCTCTCAGTAGACCTCTCTCTGTCTCTCTCTCTTTCTCTCTCAGTAGACCTCGCTCTGTCTCTCTGAGTAGACCTCTCTCTCTCTCTCTCTCTATCTCCCCAATCTGCCATAACACAATCATTTCTCTCTCTCTCTCTCTCTCTCTCTCTCTCTCTCTCTCTCTACTACTACTACTACTAACACATTTTAACTCATTTTCATATTGGTCCTAAACCATTCCTCTTTACTGTACAAATGATTAAATTAACATTATTTTATTGCTTCTCCGGTGGTATTATATAGGCCTAAGCTTGTTGTGAGCCTACGGCTTTGTTCTCTTATGTTACCTATGTTAAGCTGGCACCCCCTCAATCTCTACTCACAGTTCTCACAACTTTTCTTCGCTCCTAACTAAAATGTTGTGTTTTAACCTCATCAAATACAAGCTTATCTCCTTCGCCAAGTTATACAGAATGACTTGGGTTATATGTTGTAAAGGAGAGAGTAGAGGTTTAGTGGTTTGTGACTTGATATATGTTGTGTGTGTGTGTGTGTGTGTGTGTGTGTGTGTGTGTGTGTGTGTGTGTGTGTGTGTGTGTGTGTGTGTGTGTGTGTGTGTGTGTGTGTGTGTGTGTGTGTGTGAGTGGTGGACTGAGTGGCATGGGGTTATGTTGTGCTTTGATTGTAAATATGTTGCTATCTTGCATGTGGTGTTGCTATCTTGCATGTGGTGTTGCTATCTTGCATGTGGTGTTGCTATCTTGCATGTGGTGTTGCTGTCTTGCATGTCGTGGTGATATCTTGCATGTGGTGTTGCTATCTTGCATGTGGTGTTGCTATCTTGCATGTCGTGTTGCTATCTTGCATGTGGTGTTGCTATCTTGCATGCAAAATTCTACCGCTCGTTAAATCATGCATTTGTATTTTTGTTTAAAACTATTTTTTATTCCTGTTTGTGTGTGTTGATGGTGCGATGTGCCTGCGTGAGGCGGCGTGCACGCAAAGGACACGGTAAGTAACGCTGATAACGACGAGCAGATCACAAAGTGCTGATAACGAGGAAGAGAATCACTACATTATTTAAGCTGGCATTTTTAACCTTGAAGGGAAAGCTCTTGCGAGCGTAAGATTCTCTTCAAAGTCTTTCCTCTCGATGGGGTGTGTATCGACATGTAAATAATCCTGAATACTACAAGTTTATATTTACGAGTTTACGAGTGTTTACGAGTCCTACGAGTTTACATTAAGTTTACATTTACGAGTCTGATGGAGTTTCCTGGGTTCAGAATTGACATTATTTATTGGATCGAGATTCTGATCACATAGCTTCCGTTTTTTTATGAATGTTTATATATATTGTTGGGACTGTTGTGTCTGGCATCTAAGATGTTATCAGTTATCTTCTTAAATTAAAACACTGGCAAGAATAAAGGGGTTATCGTTTATCGTTAGGTGAGGCCTCTCGTCTATGCTATCTTATCTTGAAGTTATCTTGAGGTGATTTCGGGGCTTATCGTCCCCGCGGCCCGGTCCTCTACCAGGTCCTCTTTTTTGTTACACATCCCCAGGAAGCTGCAGCCAGTAGCAGCTGTCTAACTCCCAGGTACCTATTTACTGCTAGGTGAACAGGAGCATCAGGGGTGAAAGAAACCCTACCCATTTGTTTCCGCCTTCATTGGGGATCGAACCCGGAACCTTAGGACTACGAATCCCGAGCGCTGTCCACTCAGCTGTCAGTCCCCCCCTTGTACTACCTCTCCATAGTGGCACCGTATATATATATATATATATATATATATATATATATATATATATATATATATATATATATATATATATATATATATATATATATATATATAAAGTATTTGGGACGGGACGGGGGGAAGGAATGGTACCCAACCACTTGGACGGTCGGGGATTGAACGCCGACCTGCATGAAGCGAGTACACTCTTGGTACACTCATACCGGGACTATACCTGGAGTGTACCGGAAGGATACTTAGAATGTATCACAAGGTTAGAATGTGTCACAAGGATTGACAAATTAAAACAACTTGGGGGATCTAATATGTATGACATAACACATAGTTCATAACACACATATACACATAACACATACACAGCACATGACACATATAGTGTGCAACAGGAGGACGGAGTGTTGAACACGGCTGAAACAACCGAAGCAGTTAAAACAAGATACATTTATTGTATCAGTGACAGGACTTATTCTTCGAGGGCCTCTGGTGTTCCTTTCTCAATTTACATTCTCACTCTTTCGTCTCTCTCTCTCTCTCTCTCTCTCTCTCTCTCTCTCTCTCTCTCTCTCTCTCTCTCTCTCTCTCTCTCTCTCTCTCTCTCTTTCTCTCTCTCTCTCTCTCTCTCACTCCCTCACCCATGCCTCTCACTCCCTTACTCCACATTTTCTCATTGGGTTTTATCTCTATCATAATGAGAGGCAGTTCTCGGATTTCGACTGCCACCTCTTCGGCTCAACATCTTCGGCTCCAAGATCTTCGTCTCCAAGATCTTCGTCTCCAAGATCTTCGTCTCCAAGATCTTCGTCTCCAAGATCTTCGTCTCCAAGATCTTCGTCTCCAAGATCTTCGTCTCCAAGATCTTCGTCTCCAAGATCTTCGTCTCCAAGATCTTCGTCTCCAAGATCTTCGGCTCCAAGATCTTCGTCTCCAAGATCTTCGTCTCCAAGATCTTCGTCTCCAAGATCTTCGTCTCCAAGATCTTCGTCTCCAAGATCTTCGTCTCCAAGATCTTCGTCTCCAAGATCTTCGTCTCCAAGATCTTCGTCTCCAAGATCTTCGTCTCCAAGATCTTCGTCTCCAAGATCTTCGTCTGTCACATCGGGTGGAAGGCAGAAGAGGTTATTAAGAATTCCCAATCAGGAATTCCACAGACGACTGAGCCGAACTTAATTCCGTTTTTATAACCAGCCAAAAATATGCCCAAATAGTCGTTAAGATGAGTTTGAAGATTGTCGGCGGCTTCCATATGACATTTCTGTAGCCCATAAACCCTTGGATTGGCTCAGGAGACGGCTGAAGACATGATGGGGGACATGGTTGATGAGTACGGGGAAATATAATTGGTGATTTGATCATTAAAGGGGTTTCGACTCTTATTGGAACCTCGGCGTGGAAACTCATGAATGGATCTCATTAATGAGTGACCATTTGGATGAGGAATCTCTCCGTCCCTCAGTCTTAATAACTATCTCAAGGACTAGTGTCCTCAGGGAAGAAGCATGAGTGCGCGATGTGAGGAACGAGAGCGTTTGGGCCCACCAAGGACGGCAGTAGCCTGAGTGAATGCACTTGCCATGAATATAGAGTGTTTATTTGAATATGTTACCCCCACGGTGGCGTTTTAAGGGGCTCTGAGTATGGTGTAGTGGATACAAGTGCGTACCTGCCATCTTGATGGCCAGGGTTCGAGTCTCCTCCTGGTGGGTGTGGGGGTGTAAAGGTGGTGTGTTTTCTCCTCAAGTTCTCTTATGTCTCTGGCATGTAAAACGTCTTCAGTAGCGTCTATTAGGAGGTTTTACGAACTTGCCCACACTGTTCCGCTCTCCATGCTTAACCATCTGGCAATGTAGTCCCTCCTCCCCACCCCCCCCCTCCCGTGTTGTCTCAAGGCGGAGCCGCTGTGTCACACTCAGGGTTCGAACACCGCTGTGTCACACTCAGGGTTCGAAACACCGCTGTGTCACACTCAGGGTTCGAAACACCGCTGTGTCACACTCAGGGTTCGAAACACCGCTGTGTCACACTCAGGGTTCGAAACACCGCTGTGTCACACTCAGGGTTCGAAACACCGCTGTGCCACACTCAGGGTTCGAAACACCGCTGTGCCACACTCAGGGTTCGAAACACCGCTGTGTCACACTCAGGGTTCGAAACACCGCTGTGCCACACTCAGGGATCGAACTTACATGACATGGTCTTCAGGGCAGCACCAAACTCCACAATATATAAGGGCTTCCATAAAGCCTTAATTTCAGGAGGTCTTGAGTACATTTGGCTTCCTTCTCGACTCTCAAATTGGGATCCTGGGTTCGCTTCCCGGGCGGGACAGAAATAGATGGACACATTTCCTTTCATCTCATGCCTCTGTTCACCTAGTAGTAAATAAGTATACCCTGGAGTTAGGCATATGTTGTGGGGCTGCATCTTGGGAAAGGGGGATTTTTTTTTACCTCTTTTGGGGGTGGGGGTGGGGGGGGGGAACTAGATTCTAATGTAAAATATATACTGCATATACACAGGCTTCCTGTCCCTGACAACTGGATGTCTGTCAGCACATTGATAAGGTTCCCAGGATGTTACTGGTAAGTTAAATAGATTCTTAGTTTGTTTTTCAATATGATAACTGCTGTGTAAAATAAGTAAGTCATTCCTTAAAGCTTATAGAAAATGGGAAAATCACGACAGGGATACATTCTTAGGCCAAGTTCTCAAGCGTTTATGCAACTACTTGCGAAGCCTGTACATCTTTCCTCAACCATGGCGGCTCTCTTTACATTTGTTAAACAGTGTATGAGCTCCGAGGCACAACGAGGCTATCTACAACAATGATAACCTTAAGTTGTGAGCAACAGTCTGGCTTCATGCAGGTCGGCGTTCAATCCCCGACCATCCGAGTGGTTGGGCACCATTCCTTCCCCCCCGTCCCATCTCAAATCCTGATCCTGACCCCTTCCCAGTGTTATATAGCTATAATGGCTTGGCGCTTTCCCCTTGATAATTCCCTCCCTCCTGACCCTAGTTCTTACAAGCCAAACACACACATAAACAACCCGGGTTTAAGGGCGTGAATCCTTCCTTAGCCTGACGTGAGAACATCGTGCTCTCTGTCTGTCTCTCTCTCTTTCTCTCTCTCTCTCTCTCTCTCTCTCTCTCTCTCTCTCTCTCTCTCTCTCTCTCTCTCTCTTTCTCTCTCTCTCTCTCTCTCTCTCTCTCTCTCTCTCTCTCTCTCTCTCTCTCTCTCTCTCTCTCTCTCTCTCTCTCTCTCTCTCTCTCTCTCTCTCTCTCTCTGACGCCAGCTCTTAATTTCAATCCTCAGGTGCGCACGTTGATATTCTTCTCCTTAATTAGTTACGCGAGAAAATACCTGAGGAACCCACAGGCAATATTCGCTCGTAACTTAATACTGTTAACTTCTTTGTGGGGTGTTTTGTGGTCCAGTTCAGTACGTAACAAAGGAACTACGACCGCTGGCGTCGTTAGCTCGTTAAATGTTCCTGTGTGTGCGTGTCTGTATGTGCAGATCCTTTCGTGGGCTTACGCACGCGCGCAAGCGCGTTCCCGAAGGCGATTTTTGCCTGATTTGCAATGGAACTACACCTGGAGTTTGCGTACGACAATCCTCGGATCTTGCAGTACCACAACCCTCAGGATCTTGCATACCACAACCCCAGGATCTTACGTATCACAACCCCCAGGATCTTACGTATCACAACCCCCAGGATCATGCAGTACCACAACCCCAGGATCTTGCAGTACCACAACCCCCAGGATCTTACGTATCACAACCCCCAGGATCTTACGTACCACAACCCCAGGATCATGCATACCACAACCCCAGGATCTTGCGTACCACAACCCCAGGATCTTACGTATCACAACCCCCAGGATCTTACGTACCACAACCCCCAGGATCATGCATACCACAACCCCAGGATCTTGCGTACCACAATCCTAGGATCTTGCGTATCGACGCGCCACCGGGAGCATTAGAGCGGATCAAAACTACTAGAACCAGACCGTAAGGGACAAGGGACTGCGGGCTCCGCCCCTAACAGCGATCCCTGGCAATTAAAGGAAACGTCGATGTTGTGATATTAACGGTGATGGAGCGGACGAGGCGGGGAGGGAGGGTGTGTGAGGAGTAGGGGTAGGGGGGGGATAGGTAGAAGGGGGTGATAGGTAGAAGGGGGGGATGGGTAGAAGCGGGGGGATGGGTAGAAGCGGGGGGGGGATGGTAGGAAAGGGGGAAGGTTCAGGGGGTGGTGTATTAGGGAGGTGGGGGGGACGAAGGGGTTGAGTGGGGGATAGGGAGGAGGGACGGAAAGAGGGAGTGAAGGAAAAGGGAAGAAAACACGAAGGTAAGAAGAGTAAGAAAGTAGTGAGAAAGGGGGAAAAAAGTGAGGTAAATAGGGGGGGGGGAGGGGAAGGTAGTTAAGATGGCATACAAAACAGTTGGGTCATTAACAGTCCTCCGGTGATGAGTTGTGGATAACCGTAGCTGGCAGCTGTAAAGATAGACATATGTCTTTGTTCCCCGTAAGCCTCGACCATCCAGCCTCAACCATCCAACCAATGGGAGCCGGTCGGTCGAGCGGACAGCACACTGGACTTGTGATTCTGTGGTTCTGGGTTCGATCCCAGGCGCCGGCGAGAAACAATGGGCAGAGTTTCTTTCACCCTATGCCCCTGTTACCTAGCAGTAAAATAGGTACCTGGGTGTTAGTCAGCTGTCACGGGCTGCTTCCTGGGGGTGGAGGCCTGGTCGAGGACCGGGCCGCGGGGACACTAAAACCCCGAAATCATCTCAAGATAACCTCAAGAAGATCCATTACCTAAATCGCCGTCTTGGGAATGGCGGCGGAGGTGTCACAAACAAAAAAAAAAACAACAACAACACTAGCATGTTTTTGCGCGGCCGGTACAAAAAAAACAAAGAAAAAACACCTGAATTGACACCTCAGGTATTGAGGGCTGAGGAGCATATATTTACTCTTATTTTGTTATGTTTTTGGTCTAATATTCACTTCTTGCTGAGAACTGTATAAGGCAAAATATATATATATATATATATATATATATATATATATATATATATATATATATATATATATATATATATATATATATATATATATATATATATATATATATATATATATATATCCCAGCCCACACCTCCCTTATCCCACCTCCCTTATCTCTTATCTCTTATCCCACCTTACACCTGTTTTATTCCACTTTATCCCGGCCTTGTCCCATCCAGCTGGGATTGACAGGTAACCAAGGCTGGCTCTTGAACTGACTGGTTGACGGAGAGTGATTACCTGTCAAGTTTCCCTCTATCAGTCGCATCCCATTTCGTCGACTGCAAGCGTAAACGTCGACAGTAAGGGCAAGAGTCGACAGTAAGGGCAAGAGTCGACAGTAAGGGCAAGAGTCGACAGTAAGCCCAAGAGTCGACAGTAAGCCCAAGAGTCGACAGTAAGAGCAAGAGTCGACAGTAAGCCCAAGAGTCGACAGTAAGGGCAAGAGTCGACAGTAAGCCCAAGAGTCGACAGTAAGAGCAAGAGTCGACAGTAAGCGCAAAAGTCGACAGTAAGGGCAAGAGTCGACAGTAAGAGCAAGAGTCGACAGTAAGCGCAAGAGTCGACAGTAAGGGCAAGAGTCGACAGACAGGCAGATGACGAGACAGCCGCCATTTTGTCTCAGCCAGAGGTCATACCTCTTACTTATGCTAATGACTTTGAACAATTCATAGATAAGCAAATATATGCAATTTTGGCGCTCGATAGTAGAACAATTATAGATTTTTTAACGACCAAGATAGATATATAGATATCTTTTTGTAGATTCATGCGGGGGGGGGGGCATAATGACTTGCTAACTGATGTATCATAAATGATACAAGTATTTTTGAATCTTGAATTCTACACAAACTCCAACAAATGCAAGCGGGGGTTCGATCCCAGGACAAACCTTCAGTATTTATTAACAGATTCATGACGTCATTGTGATATCATTGCGCAGTAAGAACTAGTTCCTGACGTCATTATGACGTCAGTACGCTGATAAGAACTAGGTTTAAAGAATAAGGTCAATAATGGTGATAAAGAGAGGAATTTCGGTCCAGGACGGACCGAAACGTCGTCGTCCCTTCACTTTCTAGTGTGTGGTCTGGTCAACATATTTCAGCCACGTTATTGCGACTCCTCGTCTGCTTACACAACGAAAGATAACGAAAGCAACTAACGAGCAAGGAAGAGAACCCGACCAACCACTAGACCAACGCAGATCGCAGTGGATATCTTGTCCAGATAACCAACGAGTAACGAGCCAATAACACCAGAACGCTAACGCCCTGGAGCCAGATTCACGAAAGCACTTACGCAAGCACTTACGAACGTGTACATTTTTCCTCAATCTTTGACGGCTTTGGTTACATTTATTAAACAGTTTACAAGCATGAAAACTTCACATTCTACTGTTGTTATTGTTATAAACAGCCTCCTGGTGCATCAGAGCTCATTAACTGTTTAATAATTGTAAACAAAGCCGACAAAGATTGAGAAAAGATGTACAGGTTCCTAAGTGTTTGCGTAAGTGCTTTCGTGAATCTGACCCCTGGTCAATACTATTTGATGACATCCGAATCGCCATTAAACAGGCTTCCTTTGTTGATATATTTAATTCTACAGACCCAAGCCTCATTGCACAACAGTGCCTAATTACCTGTCCGGAAGCAGCGCTGTCTGCATCCTCCAATACATTCTGGTATTGTATCTCACTGGTACTCCTGAAACTGCTCTCAGCAGCCAGTTAATTTACCCCCCTCCGGGAGCCGGTCGGCCGAGCGGACAGCACACTGGGCTTGTGATCCTGTGGTTCCTGGGTTCGATCCCAGGCGCCGGCGAGAAACAATGGGCAGAGTTTCTTTCACCCTATGCCCCTGTTACCTAGCAATAAAATAGGTTCTGGGTTTTAGTCAGCTGTTACGGGCTGCTTCCTGGGGGTGGAGACCTGGTCGAGGACCGGGCCGCGGGGACACTAAAGCCCCGAAATCATCTCAAGATAACCCTCAACCTCTCCCTACACCTCATTACATGTCTCTTCCCACTGTCATTTCCCTTTTATCTCGTGACAGCCTCTTCCAGCATCTCTGGAGACATTGGTCAGCATCACCTCGTGAGACGGATGTCTCTTGTCAGTAGCATCTGATTTGGCGTTAAGATTTATATCGCTGGGTATCAGTTTGACACTCGCGGTGCTAGTTAACTGCCTGGGATTAACGAACTGCATTTGGTATTAACGATCTACGTCTTTTCTTGGACAAACTACACCCGACATTAACGAACTACATTTTGTATTAACGAATTGCGCCTCGTATTATCAAACTGCACCAGGTATTAACGAACTATTATCTTTTATTAACGAATTGCACGTGTTATTAATGAACCATATCTGATATTAATGAACTGCGCCTGGTATTAACGATCATTCCTAGGCTAACGCTCATTCCTAGATCATTTTTAATTTCTAGGCTGATTCGTTTCTGGTACATGTTATCGCGCGTTGATACGCATGAAATCAGTCAAGCGACCATATGAAGGTTCTGAGATACAGATCTGGCTCATACTACTCCTTATATGATAGCTATTTATATCCATTTCAGCTATCGCTATCCTAGCGTTAGCGTCCATTTATATCTGACTGCCCGAAGCGCTTTGCGTAATAGTGGCTTTAGGCATTGTAATGTACTAGCTCTATCTATAATCCATCAACTTTTGTATCTTACCTTGTATGTATGTACCTTACCTGAATAAAAAAAATATTTATTTATTTATTTAATGTTAAGGTTAGTTTATTCCTCCGGTGCTTTCTTTTACGAACTTCGAAGGTAACCTCCGGAGCTGGAGCCTCTGGGGGCAGGTCGTTGTTGTCTTCAACCTCGTTCTGACAGTTCCTGCGACGGCGCTGTAACCAATCGTATTGGCGTTTGCCTTTCCATTGGAGACTTTCGGCGCCGTGGAGAGGAGGGGGACCTGCTGCATGGATGACAGATTCTCCCCCGTATCAACCTACCCTGGCTTTGTGCCCTGGAGAGGCCACGCCAGAGGGACAACGAGAGCGCAACTCCATAGTCTCCTGAGACTGATGGATGCCTACTACTAGTTAATTCCTAATGGATATTAATAAGAGTCTCATCAAATGAACGAGTCTCAATGGGCAGGCTTCAGAGGAGCCTGCTTCAGGCTTCAGAGTTATCAGGTAGGATAACTGCTCATGCTTTCAGTTGCACTAGAAAGAGAGAGAGATGGAGAAGGGGAGTGTAATATAGTGGCTAAAGTGTTGCTACAATCCTTGTTAATTCTCCGTTTGGTTTTCATTGAATTCGCGAATGTAACGAGTTAGTCTTTCAAGATCTCACAGTGAATAATATTCTCCTCCTCCATTCCTGTTTTTTCTCCTTGCATAGAAGGAGACTAATGACTTGGCGCTTTCCCCCTGATAATTCCCTCCCCTCCCTCCTTGCTCTGCTGCTGCCTCCCCTCCCTTGTTTCCTCTCAGTCCCTGCTTCTCCCCTCACCTCTTTCCCCTCTACCCTCACTCCTCTCTCCTTTTTTTACACAGGTGGATACAAGAACAGACGACTGCTAACTCCCATTAGCAGGATGAGAGCCTTAGCTCATGGTAAGCCTTACCCACTAGTTTTCTCGGACTACAACCTCTGAATCGTTTTACAACCAGGTACCCAATCACTGCTGAGTGAACAGGGTCGTACAGATAAGGATTGGCACCTAGTCAATCCTCCTTGGCCAGGATATGAACCTGTGGCACTGGCGACTCAACCCTTCGTCTCCTTCAAATCCTCTCAAATCCGCTCACATATCTTTCATTCAGACTTACATATACTTGCCATATGTATACATTATGAGATAGTCACTCATGTCTATTACGAGATATAAACCTATTATGAGAGGTCTTTGTCCCAATTTGAATATATTAAAGCGGTCCCAGTAACTTCAATTACGAAAGTTTTTTTTGGTTCTCAATGGGCAGTAAAGATTCTTTGTATATATGTTCTAGCGCTGATGCCTCGCGGGCCTTGAATGACGTGAGCACAGGACAATATTGCACACAAGCGAGCACCAGTGTCTTGAAGAGTAGCGTCACTGGCGAGGCATTCTTTGATGCGAAGGGCTCCTGAACCCCCTCTCTGTAGCGTCTCTGGCTGATGCTCCCTGTGTTTTATTGTGTGTTAGGTCGTCTGATAGTGTTGTCCTCTGGTCTGGAGACTCCGTTCCGTGAAAGAGGGCTGACTAGGGCTCCTGAGGCGGGAGCTGGAGGAGCTGCTCTCCACCTGTGGGTTATGTGTCGAGGGTACTAGAGAAGGTTCAGTTTTGAAGCGTCCATGGAGGTGATATTGTGAGGGGAACACAATTGGAACATCGGATTGGAATGTAGAAAGGATTGTTGCCAAGCACTTACTCCACAGGTTACGGGGGACCTGGGGGGTTATCGCCTATGGTTCCAAGGTCCAGGGGGGACCTAGGAGAGGGGGGAGGACCTAGGAGAGGGGGAGGACCTAGGAGAGGGGGGGGACCTAGGAGAGGGGGGGGGACCTAGGAGAGCGGGGGGACCTAGGAGAGGGGGGGACCTAGGAGAGGGGGGGGACCTAGGAGAGGGGGGGGACCTAGGAGAGGGGGAGGACCTAGGAGACGGGAGGGACCTAGGAGAGGGGGGGGGACCTAGGAGAGGGGGGGGGACCTAGGAGAGAGGGGGGGGCGTTGTCTGTGGTTTCATGGTAACCTGTGAGGTCTGTTGTGACCTAATTGTTGAAGTGAATAAATTAGAAAGTCTGTTCTCAGAGTACGGGCGACGGAAGTGTTTAGGAATGTGTATATATGGGTGTGTGTGAGTGTGTGTGTGAGTGTGTGTGTGTGTGTGTGTGTGTGTGTGTGTGTGTGTGTGTGTGTGTGTGTGTGTGTGTGTGTGTGTGTACTCACCTAGTTGCACTTGCGGAGGTTGAGCTTTGGCTCAACCTCTCAAGTTCCTCTGTAGTTCCTCTCAACTGTCAAGCAACTGGTGTACAGATTCCTGAGAGCTGGGTTCTGTGTGTGTGTGTGTGTGTGTGTGTGTGTGTGTGTGTGTGTGTGTGTGTGTGTGTGTGTGTGTGTGTGTGTGTGTGTGTGGAAGCCACCAACTCGCACATGTCGACCAGCTGATGTCCTCAGCTACTCCGCTACAGTAATCCTTGGCTCTTGGCTCTCCTTCTAGTTTGAAGTGCAGACCAGAACCGCTCTCCTCCCCCCTTGTTTAAACCAATATCTCCTGTCCTGTAAACTCCTGTAAACTCCCCAAATCCCCATCTGGTCACATGGCTCTGGGCCGCCACATAACAAGCCCTTGTGCGTCTCCCAGCACAGCTTCCGGCTCTAGTATCCGGCTACCACTAGAGTCCTTTAGAGTGTCACCTGGTTACTTCACATCACTGGCGACACTCACACTACTCTGACATCTGGCTGGCAGCCCAGATGTCTTTGTCCAGCTTGCTTCCACACACACACACACACACACACACACACACACACACACACACACACACACACACACACACACACACACACACACACACACACGCGCGCGCACACACACACACACACACACACACACACACACACACACACACACACACACATGTTAGATATGATAGAGCCCAGTAGGCTCAGGATTTTGTACCCCAGTTGATGGACAGTTGAGAGGCGGGACCAAAGAGCCAGAGCTCAATCCCAGCAAGCACAACTAGGGGAATACAGACCCATACACACACATACACGCGCACCAACACTTCCGGCGCCCGCTACTCTGAGAGAGACTTTCTAATGTATGCACTTTTACACTTGGGCCACAACAGGTCATCACCTGTAGTTCCCAGGTCAGGGGCGGGCGGGGTGAGGGGGACCTGGGGAATCATCACCTAGGGTTCCCAGGTCAGGGGCGGGCGGGGTGAGGGGGACCTGGGGAATCATCACCTAGGGTTCCCAGGTCAGGGGCGGGCGGGGTGAGGGGGACCTGGGGAATCATCACCTAGGGTTCCCAGGTCAGGGGCGGGCGGGGTGAGGGGGACCTGGGGAATCATCACCTGGGGTTCCCAGGTCAGGGGGGAGGGGGGGGGACCTGGGGAATCATCACCTGTAGTTCCCAAATCACAGGATAGGAAACTTCTTCCTATTTCACATCTTCGTTTATGTACTAGCACTTGTTTTTTCCCTTCTTCTTATCTTCTGCGTTATGTATCATCTTCTCTCCTTCTTTTCCGCCACTCTCCCTCGCTTTTCTCGAAGCTATCCTCTATCCAGATGATTATTTCATCTTAAACTTGTTACTTTTATCATGGTTTAGGAGTGAATTTCCTGTTTCAAGATGACCCTAACGCCTCCAATCACTGTTGGTATGTAAGCCGGTGTCGCGGAGGTCAGATCCCAGGTAAGGAACGGAGGAGGAGGTGGTGGAGAAGCATCTAGGAGCCGAGCATGGGTGGGTGGGGGCTACCGAGGGCTACCGAGGGCGCTCTGGGCTACAGTTCTCCAAGAGCCCCCCATAAAAGTTCAGATAAGGATCGATACCCGAGGCCCCGAACAACGCTGCAACCGAGGCTTTAGACGGCTTTCCCAGCACGGCTGCTGGTTGGCTTGTATAGGCGACACCCGCCGTTACTGGAGCCAGGGGTATGTATATATATATATAATTTTTTTCAACAGGTTTGCAACAAGATTAATGAATGAATTAAGGATAAGCTCGGAGAACAAGTTATAGGAACTCAATCTCACAATTATAGTGGAAAGAAGGTACAGAATGGAGAGATATGCAAAATACGGAAGGGAAATAAACAAGGTGGTAGTTGTGGACCACCACACCAACCCCCCCAGCACCACAACCCACCACCACCACAACCCACCACCACCACAACCCACCACCACCACAACCCACCACCACCACCACAACAACCCTTAACCACTACCACAACCTCCCTCCACCACCACAACCCACCACCACCACAACCCCCCCAGCACCATAACCCACCACCACAGCTCACCACCACCACAACCCACCACCACAACCCACCACAACCCTTAACCACTACCACAACCTCCCTCCACCACCACTACCACCACAACCTCCCACCACCACAACCCTTACCCACCACAATAAGTGTAGACAGTCAATGCGTCTCATGAATTCATTGAAGAAGGCATTAAACCGGCCAGGTTCTCACACCTACTAAGTCGGAATTCTTCGCCAGAGTTCAGGGTCTTCAACCCTCCCAACGCCACACCCCTTTGAAATAAGTTCCCTTTAAAATAAGTTCCCTTTTGAAATAAGTTCCATTTGAAATAAGTTCCCTTTGAAATAAGTTCCCTTTTGAAATAAGTTCCATTTGAAATAAGTTCCCTTTTGAAATAAGTTCCATTTGAAATAAGTTCCCTTTTGAAATAAGTTCATTTGAAGTCAGTTTCATGAGTATTTTTTCCTTTATTGGCGACTTTAGTACATTAAGTAATGTGTAACATTTACAACAGCCGGTTCTAAATCATTTATAAATGTTCTTTGACAGTTGCCAAGATTATTTAACATGAATGTAGCAATGTATACTTTCCCCCCCCCCTAGAGAGATGGTTTGATAGTTTACTTTAATACTTTTAACACTTATTCTACTGGATAAATACACACACACACACACGCACACACACACACACACACACACACACACACACACACACACACACACACACACACACACACACACACACACACACTTTCAGTAGTTTCAAGGCGTTATATGACAAAGAGTGCTGGGCAGACGGGACACCACGAGCGTAGCTCTCATCCTGTAACTACACTTAGGTAATAACACTTAGGTAATAACACACACACACACACACACACACACACACACACACACACACACACACACACACACACACACACACACACACACGTCTGCGGCATATGCGAGGCTGGCTAACATCAGAACGGCGTTCAGGAACCTGTGTAAGGAATCATTCAGAATCTTGTACACCACATATGTAAGACCAATCCTGGAGTATGCGGCCCCAGCATGGAGCCCGTACCTTGTCAAGCACAAGACGAAGCTGGAAAAAGTCCAAAGGTATGCTACTAGACTAGTCCCAGAACTAAGAGGCATGAGTTATGAGGAAAGGCTGCGGGAAATGCACCTTACGACACTGGAAGACAGAAGAGTAAGGGGGGACATGATCACAACCTACAAAATCCTCAGGGGAATCGACCGGGTAAACAAGGATGAACTATTCAACACTGGTGGGACGCGAACAAGGGGACACAGGTGGAAGCTGAGTACCCAAATGAGCCACAGAGACGTTAGAAAGAACTTTTTCAGTGTCAGAGTAGTTAGTAAATGGAATGCATTAGGAAGTGATGTGGTGGAGGCTGACTCCATACACAGTTTCAAGTGTAGATATGATAGAGCCCAGTAGGCTCAGGAACCTGTACACCTGTTGATTGACAGTTGAGAGGCGGGACCAAAGAGCCAGAGCTCAACCCCCGCAAGCACAATTAGGTGAGTACAATTAGGTGAGTACACACACACACACACACACACACACACACACACACACACACACACACACACACACATAACGAATGCCGTGTTTCCCCAGGAGTATACAGTAATAAGGAAAGAGAGGGAAGGTAGAGGAGGAGGCGGAGTGGCCCTACTCATGAGAAGGGAATGGAGTTTTAAGGAGATGGCCATCCCGGGCTGTGAGGAGTTCAGAGACTACATAGCAGGCACCATAACAATGGGAGGACCAAGAATAGTAGTAGCAGTAATATACAACCCTCCACCAAATGACAGGAGACCCAGTCAAGAGTATGAAAACAACAACAAGGCAGTTAACACTATAATTGAGAGGGCAGCCTCTGCTGCCTGTAGAAATAGATCCCACCTGCTCATCATGGGCGACTTCAATCACGGAAAGATTGACTGGGAGAACAAGGAACCGCATGGAGGCGAGGATACGTGGAGAGCCAAACTATTGGAGGTGGTGACAAGCAACTTTTTAACCCAGCATGTCGGAGAACCCACAAGGATGAGAGGCAATGACGAACCAGCGAGACTCGACCTAGTCTTCACTCTGAACGACTCCGACATAAGAGAAATCGGTTTTGAGGACCCAGTAGGAATGAGCGACCACAGTGTACTGGTGTTTGAGTACTTGATTGAAGAAGGGTTATTGAACTCGAGGAGGGATACCGAAACCAAAAGGTTAGCATACCGAAAGGGAAACTATGAGGGGATAAGAAAATTCCTAACAGATATAGCATGGGAAACAGAGCTCAGGGGAAAGACGGCCCAAGATATGATGGATTACATCACGCAGAAGTGCAAGGACGCAGCGAACAAGTTTGTCCCAGTCCAAAAGGAAAACAGAGAAATGAAGATGAGAAACCCATGGTTTAATCAAAGATGTAGGCTAGCTAAGCAGCAAAGTAAAAGAGCATGGAGAAACTATAGGAATAACAGGACACTGGAGAGCAGAGAAAGATACCAGAATGCCAGGAATGAATATGTCAGGATGAGAAGAGAGGCAGAAAGACAATACGAAAATGACATCGCAAGCAAGGCAAAGACTCAGCCTAAATTGTTGCATAGCCACATTAGG
Source organism: Procambarus clarkii (assembly GCF_040958095.1). Lineage (NCBI taxonomy): Eukaryota > Metazoa > Arthropoda > Malacostraca > Decapoda > Cambaridae > Procambarus > Procambarus clarkii. Next base: position 12,860,011 of record NC_091177.1, read on the forward strand.
AGAAAAACAACAGTAAAGGAACAGGTTATGAGATTAAGGATAGGGGCGGAAGGATTCACTACAAATGACAAGGAAGTGTGTGAGGAATTGAATAAGAAATTCCAGGAGGTCTTCACCTTAGAACAAGGAGAAATTCCAGAGGTAAGTGAGGGAATAGCTAACCAGGAACCACTGGAAGAGTTTGAGATTACCAGTGGGGAAGTAAGGAAGTGTTTACTAGAGTTGGACGTGACAAAGGCTATAGGCCCAGATGGAATCTCCCCTTGGGTTCTAAAGGAAGGAGCAAGAGAACTGAGCCTACCACTCTCCATAGTGTATAACAAATCACTGGCAACAGGGGAACTGCCAGATATTTGGAAAGCAGCTAACGTAGTCCCGATATACAAGAAAGGGGATAGACAGGAGGCACTGAACTACAGGCCAGTGTCCCTAACCTGCATACCATGCAAGCTGATGGAGAAGATTGTGCGAAAAAAACTAGTGGAGCATCTGGAGCGAAGGAACTTTGTAACACAGCATCAACATGGGTTCAGGGATGGCAGGTCCTGCCTCACAGGGTTACTTGAATTCTACGACCAGGCAACAAAAATAAGGCAAGAAAGAGAAGGGTGGGCAGACTGCATATTTTTGGATTGTCAGAAAGCCTTTGATACAGTGCCACACAAGAGGCTAGTGCGAAAGTTGGAGATGCAGGCTGGAGTGAGAGGGAAGGTACTCCGGTGGATAGAGGAATACCTAAGCAACAGGAGACAACGAGTCTGTGTGAGGGGTGAGGTCTCAGATTGGCGAGACGTCACAAGTGGAGTCCCGCAGGGGTCAGTCCTTGGACCTATACTGTTTCTGGTATATGTAAATGATCTCCCAGAGGGTATAGATTCGTTCCTCTCAATGTTTGCCGACGATGCAAAAATTATGAGGAGGATTGAAACAGAGGATGATAGTAGGAGGCTACAAGATGACCTGGATAGACTGAGTGAATGGTCCAACAAATGGCTGTTGAAGTTCAACCCGAGTAAATGCAAAGTAATGAAACTAGGAAGTGGAAACAGGAGGCCAGGCACAGGATACAGAATAGGAGATGAAGTACTTAATGAAACAGACAGAGAGAAAGATCTAGGAGTTGATATCACACCAAACCTGTCTCCTGAAGCCCACATAAAGAGAATAACGTCTGCGGCATATGCGAGGCTGGCTAACATCAGAACGGCGTTCAGGAACCTGTGTAAGGAATCATTCAGAATCTTGTACACCACATATGTAAGACCAATCCTGGAGTATGCGGCCCCAGCATGGAGCCCGTACCTTGTCAAGCACAAGACGAAGCTGGAAAAAGTCCAAAGGTATGCTACTAGACTAGTCCCAGAACTAAGAGGCATGAGTTATGAGGAAAGGCTGCGGGAAATGCACCTCACGACACTGGAAGACAGAAGAGTAAGGGGGGACATGATCACAACCTACAAAATCCTCAGGGGAATCGACCGGGTAAACAAGGATGAACTATTCAACACTGGTGGGACGCGAACAAGGGGACACAGGTGGAAGCTGAGTACCCAAATGAGCCACAGAGACGTTAGAAAGAACTTTTTCAGTGTCAGAGTAGTTAGTAAATGGAATGCATTAGGAAGTGATGTGGTGGAGGCTGACTCCATACACAGTTTCAAATGTAGATATGATAGAGCCCAATAGGCTCAGGAATCTGTACACCAGTTGATTGACGGTTGAGAGGCGGGACCAAAGAGCCAGAGCTCAACCCCCGCAAGCACAATTAGGTGAGTACAATTAGGTGAGTACACACACACACACACACACAGTCTATTCAACTTTCCGTGTTTCATCTCGACTTTCGGTTGACGCAAATTTTTTTGTTTCCTTTGCGGTCTTTTACAACCCCAAAAGCCGCGCCGCGCCAGACATTCGCGGACGAAGCAGCCAGAAACGTCGAGGACGAAGGCCTGCCGCTCTCGGGTCGTTGCGGCTGATGGTCATTCTTCAGGGCCGACGACCCCCTGCTGGGGGGGGATGGTTAGGTTAGGGTCGTGTGGTCGTCTCAAGTGAAGATGTCGGGTGAGGCGACGCTTCTGGTGTCACTATCCTCCCACTCACTCACCTTCCTGGTGTCACTATCCTCCCACTCACTCACCTTCCTGGTGTCACCCACTCACTCACCTTCCTGATGTCACCCACTCACTCACCTTCCTGGTGTCAGTCGTGGATTTAAGGTGGATCGGATTGGGTGAGCGTAGAGGTGGCAAGCGTAGGGGGATTGGAAAGAGAAGGATTGGATGACTAAGGATAGGGATATAAGATAGAGGCCTGGTCGAGGACCGGGCCGCGGGGACGCTAAGCCCCCGAACCCATCTCAAGGTAACCTCAAGGTAGAGAGATGTGGTAGGAAATGATATAGTGGCTTGCAAGAATATTCTATATTGTATGTATTTACTCTGTGATTGGTTATAATGGCTTATATCAGATACTGTGTAATGATAACGTGATTAAATTACTGGAAACTTTAAAAAGATAAGCTATGCAAGTGAAGAAAATATTTTAAAGATAAAAAAAAATGTTGTTGAAAAGTATAATATTTCGGGAAAATTCGGCTTATATATATTTATCTAAAAGGGGTACCACCTCTGGTGCAATTGTAGGGACCCATAGCCTCAGAGAAGAAAATAAAGAGTACTCAGAGAAGACCTTGTGGATCCTCACTGAACACTGATTTTTTCTTCTCATACTATCCCTATTCATATATATATATATATATATATATA
>NC_091177.1:12865278-12880278 GCF_040958095.1 Procambarus clarkii
GTGTGAAAGACTTGGTGTAAATTTCTTACATAAATTCCAGATATACCCAAGTGTGTGGGGGTTTATCTTATATTTTTTATATCAGCGAGAAGACATTACAATTACCACTACTAATTATAATTAAACCATGATATGACATTGAAAACACCACTACCCACCTTTACGGGTAGCCCACTTGATATCAATGATATCAAGTGCGATATCAATCAATGATATCTGGCTGCTGATATCACATAACGTGATATCATTAGCCAGAGTGTAAGTGGGCTACCCGTAAGAAAGCGAGGCACCAGTTGGTGTCTCTAGACCTTTCTAATGGGTTCAGTAGCGTTCCCTAATTGAATAACTTTTCTCTTGTAATGCCCGAGGTCTTTAAGACAATCTATATTTCTCAACTTTAATTAAATAGAGCAATATAAAAAGCCAGCATAAGCATATTTTCTATTCTAGAATTCAATCATTTAAATAATTTTAGGAAGAACTTGACAAAAATCGAAATTAGAGAATGCATATTATTTTTGAATTATGAATAATTTAAAGATCATCATATAATTTGGATGGTTTTCAGACCTGTGTTATAATTTACACAGTGTGGACCAGTCTAGAAGTTTCTTTAAGAAACATTGTGCATTTTCTTTCCCATCGTGAGTGTTGAGTTTAATCAGGATAATACCTGGTATGTTTTCAGAACTTGCTATTATGGGATATGATATCCGCTGACATATGCCTTCAGAACTTGATATCATCAGTCAAGCTAACAGCTAATGGGGGCTACATAACTTGATGTTATCAGTCAAACTACCAGTTAACATGCCTTCATAAATGTGATATCATCAGTCAAGCTAATAACTGATATCACTACATAACGTGATATCATCAGCCAAGCTGATGGGGAGCCGGTCGGCCAAGCGGACAGCACGCTGGACTTGTAATCATGTGGTCTCGGGTTCGATCCCGGGCGCCGGCGAGAAACAATGGGCAGAGTTTCTTTCACCCTATGCCCCTGTTACCTAGCAGTAAAATAGGTACCCGGGTGTTAGTCAGCTGTCACGGGCTGCTTCCTGGGGATGGTGGCCTGGTCGAGGACCGGGCCGCGGGGACACTAAAAAGCCCCGAAATCATCTCAAGATAACCTCAAGATAAGAAGCTAACTATTGGCATGTCTTCATAACTCCAAGCGTCCCCTATCCCTCAGTCGCCAATGCTGTCACTTACGGAACACTTAGCGGAACACTTACGTGGACGACAACACATCCCATGGCCTCATTAGGCCAGGTGGAGCGGTCCCCCTATCCGTGACACTTGTGGTCCTCGTCACGGTCCTCGTCACGGCCCTCGTCACGGTCCTCGTCACGGCCCTCGTCACAGCCCTCGTCACTGGTTACATACCAGTGACGAGGTCTAAGACTACACCTAAGGGGAACCCTAACTCAACCCACGTTGAAACTTAACTTGCTGAAGCTAAACTTAGCCTGTGCTTATATCTAAGTTAGCCTAAGTTTATATCTGACTTAGCCTAAGGTGAAGCCTAACTTAGCTTATTCTAACAAAACCTACGGTATATACTGTTGTCAGGTTATGTACGAGAAATAAAGATGACGCAACACACTGGAATGACGGAACACAAGATACGACGCAACACAAGAGACAGAGCAGAGTTGAAACTCGAAAGGAACCTGGCAAAACTGAACGAAGAGGAAGGAAAGTTGCAGGATGCAATAAAGGGGAAAGACCATAGAGCAACAAGAACCTCTCAGGGAGATCCCGAAGGCAACCTAAGGCAGACGCCACTGACTTGACAGAAAGGGACATGCCAGGTGTCTGTTATGAATTAAACAAAGTTCTCTAGTCTCTCTCTGTCTCTCTCTCTCTCTCTCTCTCTCTCTCTCTCTCTCTCTCTCTCTCTCTCTCTCTCTCTCTCTCTCTCTCTCTCTCTCTCTCTCTCTCTCTCTCTCTCTCTCTCTCTCTCTCTCTCTCTCTCAGGAGGACGGAGGGAAGGTCAGGTCTCCCAGAGTATTTACACCAGCGGGCGTCGGATACCCACCTTGTAGGAAGCAAAAGTTTGGCTCTGCCGACCAACTCAAGTATTTCCCATTTCGTCGCAGAAACAGTATGTCTTTAAGTGATATCCGGGAAGAAAAGAAGAGGTTGTGAAGGAGGAAGGAAAGGAAGGAAGGGAGAGGGGAGGTGAATGGGGGGAGTATGAGGAAGAGGAGAAGGGGACAATAGAACAGGTAAACTCAAAGCGGAGAGAAACATAAAGAAAATTGGTAAATGAGTGGTGAAAGTGTATGCTAAGAGTAGTGAGGGGTGACTGGTGATGGTGAGGGTGGCTGGTGACGTGTGAGGGGTGATTGGTGAGGTGTGAGGGGTGATTGGTGAGGTGTGAGGGTGACTGGTGACGTGTGAGGGGTGACTGGTGACGTGTGAGGGGCACCTAGTGACGTGTGAGGGGTGATTGGCGAGGTGTGAGGGGTGATTGGTGAGGTGTGAGGGGCGACTGGTGAGGTGTGAGGGGCGACTGGTGACGTGTGAGGGGCGACTGGTGACGTGTGAGGGGCGACTGGTGACGTGTGAGGGGCGACTGGTGACGTGTAAGGGGCGACTTGTGACGTGTGAGGGGCGACTGGTGACGTGTGAGGGGCGACTGGTGACGTGTGAGGGCGACTGGTGACGTGTGAGGGCGCCGTTCTCCATGTCATTGTTCTCTCTCACACACACACACAAATGTCAAGGCGGCGGCAGAAGAGGCTACGGGGGCTATTCATGCCCGTGCCACCTCTTGGGTGGCTTAATCTTTACCATTCAATCAGGAGAGGAGACGTGTGGCGTCACCGCCAAGGAGACACCCGCAGTGTCTCCCTCAAACCCTCTCCCATAGTCGTGGGTTCGATACCCAGGCGGGGTCCAGCAATTCCTGGGGTTCATTACCTCGTACATGCTGCCTCGGTTCCCCCCTGGCTGCTAACATGTGCATGAGAGGGGGGGCAGTTATATATTGATCTGGGCCTACTAGAAATGATCTGTGTCTCCTAGAAATGAGATCTACCTCCTTGGCTCCATCTCCTTGCCGTTATGTACGGGTTATGTGCGTTCCTGTTGACACACTGTTGTTCGGTCTTACCCTCTCCGTTGTTTGTGGAGGTGGCTTTCTTCACCTTCGCTTCCACTTGGTTCTACCAGTCGCATTGCATACCAGTCATTTATAACACGTTATTTGACCCCATTTGTGGTTTCCAAATTCCTTCTCACCCCGTTCAATGTGGTATAGACTATTCCTGTCTATACCTAATCTATTTCTCTCAATATCTTGTATGTCGTGATCTTATCTCCTCCGTAATATTTGTGTTTGTAATTTAAGTATTCTACTTTATTTTTGCTGCTGAATTGGTTTGACAATCGAAGGAGAAAGTGTTGAACCTGCAGTAATAGGGAGGGTGGCAGGAACCTCTCAACACACACACAGCATTTGTATGTATCAGTAAAATGTTTATTTAGAGTAGTGAGATATGGGTGTGTGGGAGCCAGATGTATGCCGAGGCCAGATGTATCCTTCTTATTGATGTGGCCCTTGCTTCATCCCCCCCCCCTCTCCCTCCCCCACCTGCTCTCTCTCTCTCTCTCTCTCTCTCTCTCTCTCTCTCTCTCTCTCTCTCTCTCTCTCTCTCTCTCTCTCTCTCTCTCTCTCTCTCTCTCTCATTCCGTGGAACAAGAGCCTGGAAAGAGGCAGCAGGAGCCACAGTACTCACATCACCGTGTGAGTACACGGTACAAAGAGGAGTGCCAACCCAGGCACTCCTCTTTACAATACCTATGTATTATAATACAATGCCTATGTATTATGATACAATGCCTATGTATTATAATAATGACGACACTACCACCCCGACCTCAGATGGTATCCGACGCATCCACGGGCGGTGAATCATTTCCTGCAGTTCCCCCTCCGTCTAGGCGGGCATGAGATGCTCCGAGCGACATGGTCCGTGGGCGTAGATTGGGACGTGTGGGCGTAGATGGGACGTGTGGGTGTAGATTGGGACGTGTGGGCGTAGATGGGACGCGTGGGCATAGATGGGACCTGTGGGCGTAAATGGGACCTGTGGGCGTAGATGCGACATGTGGGCGGATATTGGCCTGGGGAAGATATGGTGGGTGAGAGGAAAGGAGGTGTGGGGTGGGGAGGTGTGGGGTGGCGGAGGTGTGGGGTGGGGAGGTGTGGGAGGTGTGGGGTGGCGGAGGTGTGGGAGGGCAGGTGTGGGCCTCTGTGAGCATGATAAAGGAGGTGCGTGCATGCAGACCCGCACGCACGCACGCACAGAAGTATTAGAGTAGATTATATAGATAAAAAATAAGTGGAAATTCAGTACATTATAGAGACAAGCGACGATTAGAAAGGCGGAGTCCAAGAGCTAACAGCTTCAGCGTGCATGGACAAATAGTGTAACACACACACACACACACACACACACACACACACACACACACACACACACACACACACACACACACACACACACACACACATGCATGGGGCCTGTGGCTGAGTGGTCAGCGCTTTGGACTTGTAGTCCAATGGCCCCGGGATCGATCCCCGGCGATGGCAGAAACAAATGGGCAGAGTTTCTTTCACCCTGATCCCCCCTGTTACCAACAGTAAATAGGTACTTGGGAGTTAGACAGCAGCTACGAGCTGCTTCCTGGAAGTGTGTGTGAAAAAAAAAATCCGTTGATTGATTGACAGTTGAGAGGCGGGTTGAAAGAGCCAGAGGTCAATATATATATATATATATATATATATATATATATATATATATATATATATATATATATATATATATACCAATATATATATATATATATATATATTGGTAGCAGTCTTTCTTGCAAACATATGTTGTTAAATATGACCGAAAAGGTAAGATTAATAATTCTAACACCAATTTTCTCAATATTTCTTATGTTTCTTCTCACTGTTGATGGTAATTGAAAACTCAGTTCTCCAAAATTCATTTTTATTTCTAGTCTGACGAAACGCTTGAACGCGCGACGTGTTCTTCTCATCAACAGTTAGAAGAAACATAAGAAATATTGAGAAAATTCGTTAGAATTATTAATCCTACCTTTTCGGTCATATATATATATATGACCATATATATATATATATATATATATATATATATATATATATATATATATATATATATATATATATATGTTTGCATGAATGAATCTACGTGAAGACATCTCACTCCTTATACGGAAAATCCGTTTGAATATACTGAAATGTTTTTTTTTTCCCCGTTAAGATCCTGTGTAGACCTGAGACTGGAGAGTTGGGAAAGGCGGTGGGCGTAGCGAGGTTCCTGGCCGCAGAATCATGGTTTATAGGACTGTAATCAGGAATTGTTAGGTGGTGCAATATATTGATCGGTTATCGAGAGATCCGGTGCACTATTTGCATCCGTAAGCAGCCGATTGGTGTCAGAGAAGGAGGAGGAGGAGGAGGAGGCGAGGGAAGGTGAATTGTAGACGGGGAATGGGGAGAGAGAGAGAGAGAGAGAGAGAGAGAGAGAGAGAGAGAGAGAGAGAGAGAGATTAAATATTCATTTCTTTAAGCAGTCTGGGTAGAGGATACCAATCATGCAGTATTGCATGGTCCTACAGGAGGCAGACTGCAAAAATTCCATTACATTTTGTAGCTACATCAGTCTGAATAGTTTTTTACATTTAATTTAACATAAAATATTGCTTTCTGCCAATGTTACGGTAATAAGAAAAATAATATTAGTTATTACGGCGATAAGTCAATTATTTCCGTTTAATTATCACAAAAAGCTTAAATTGCTGGAGTAATGGGCTCAAAGCTTGGGTAAAAAGCTTAAGAGAAGAAAGCGAGGGCACGAACTACTCGGACCTGGACCAGGAAAGCTCCTTCAAGGTTTTGCTCAGTCACTTAAACAAGTGTAATGAGTGACTCCAATGGCCTCCGTGGGCTGAGTTTCGCAAGTGTCTCTCTCTCTCTCTCTCTCTCTCTCTCTCTCTCTCTCTCTCTCTCTCTCTCTCTCTCTCTCTCTCTCTCTCTCTCTCTCTCTCTCTCTCTCTCTCTCTCTGTCTCTCTGTATCTCTCTCTCTCTCTCTCTCTCTCTCTCTCTCTCTCTCTCTCTCTCTCTCTCTCTCTCTCTCTCTCTCTCTCTCTCTCTCTCTCTCTCTCTCTGTCTCTCTGTATCTCTCTCTCTCTCTCTCTCTCTCTGTCTCTCTGTATCTCTCTCTCTCTCTCTCTCTCTCTCTCTCTCTCTCTCTCTCTCTCTCTCTCTCTCTCTCTCTCTCTCTCTCTCTCTCTCTCTCTCTCTCTCTCTCTCTCTCTCTCTCTCTCTCTCTCTCTCTCTCTCTCTCTCTCTCTCTCTCTCTCTCTCTCTCTCTCTCTCTCTGTGTGCGTGTGTGTGTGTGTGTGTGTGTGTGTGTGTGTGTGTGTGTGTGTGTGTGTGTTGGCGCATACAGGCGGGCAAACACAATGGCATACACACCAAAGATCCAAAGCTCAACCCCCTACAACCACAACTAGGTGAGTACACACGTGTTCCAGCATAAACAGGTGATCATGCGAGTATCATTCGTGTAATTGGACAAGTAAACCCAGTTCCAGAACATTAGAGTTCGAACGCAGCATCCCCTCCCCCCCCCCTGCTTTAAAGCATACTAGAAAAAAAGGTTTACAAAATTGTGCTACAGGACTGGTTCTTGAGCTTGGAAGACCTCACCAGTTAGTATAAAAGGAAGGGTTAGGAGAGAGAGAGGACATGATTACGACCTATATAATATAAAATAAGCTTGGTAGGGTGATGAACTAGTGGTATGGTTGCGCATTCCCCCTGGCCAGTACACATGCGCATTCCCACTGGCCAGTACCTACCTACAATCCAGTGCAAGGGGGAGAGGGTGACGCCTTTTATTATTCAGGCAAACGCAGAAAGCCATCAAAGTCAGAAGTCTTGACATAATTGCTACAACCTCGTTCCGATAGACTCTGAAACCCTTGGTTCGTGTGACAAATGTGCCCTGAAGTTCCTGAAGAAATTGGGTAACAAACTAATTAACGTAACAAAAGACCAAAGAGCGACATGTTTCTTGTTCCAGCACCTCTGTGTCTCGGTATATTTAATTCACTTCTGAATTGAGATGAGAATTTGGACGTGTCATAATCTGTATTGATGTGCAAATTGTATTGGCGTGTACACTTAATAGAAATATTTGATGTTTATATAAAAGTGTGATGAGCGATTCACGTTTATTTCGAATGGCTAAAAATCTCCAAGTGAGCTTGGTTGAGGCTTTAAATTACGTATAGTTAGGTGGTATGGTGCTGGAGGGGCGTGGATGCGTGCAGTTCCACACTCTCCAGCAGCTATGCGTGTGTGTGTGTGTGTGTGTGTGTGTGTGTGTGTGTGTGTGTGTGTACTTCTCACGCACACACACATACACATACACACACACACACACACACACACACACACACACACACACACACACACACACACACACACACACACACACACACACACAGGGGCCTCGTAGCCTGGTGGATAGCGCGCAGGACTCGTAATTCTGTGGCGCGGGTTCGATTCCCGCACGAGGCAGAAACAAATGGGCAAAGTTTCTTTCACCCTAAGTGCCCCTGTTACCTAGCAGTAAATAGGTACCTGGGAGTTAGTCAGCTGTCACGGGCTGCTTCCTGGGGTGTGTGTGTGTGTGGTGTGAAAAAAAAAAGGTAGTTAGTAAACAGTTGATTGACAGTTGAGAGGCGGGCCGAAAGAGCAAAGCTCAACCCCCGCAAAAACACAACTAGTAAACACAACTAGTAAACACACACACACACACACACACACATCCCTGAGCTGAACCTCACATCCCTGGAAAACAGAAGAGTAAGGGGAGACATGATAACCACCTACAAAATTCTCAGGGGAATTGACAGGGTGGACAAAGACAAACTCTTCAGCACGGGTGGGACACGAACAAGGGGACACAGGTGGAAACTGAGTACCCAGATGAGCCAAAGAGACGTCAGAAAGAATTTTTTCAGTGCCAGAGTAGTTAATAAATGGAATGCACTAGGAAGTGATGTGGTGGAGGCTGACTCCATACACAGTTTCAAATATAGATATGATAGAACCCAGTAGCCTCAGGAATCTATACACCAGTTGATTGACAGTTGAGAGGCGGGACCCAAAGAGCCAATAAGTCAACCCCCCCCCGCAAGCACAATTAGGTGAGTACAATTAGATGAGTACATCCCCCAGTTGGCAGCCCGCAACAGGTCGCTCACTCTCAAGTATGTATTTACTACAAGTTGTGTACTTCTCTGGCATGAGCTTGAACAAGTCTGGAGTCATTATAAGAGTGAGGTCACGAGAGACTTATCTACAAGTCACCAAGACATTAAAGGCGATCTTCCCACCCTCACGCACTGGCCTCTAATCACCTAGATAGTTTCGCAATTGCGAAATGCATATTTAGGAACTGGCTTACCAGCCAGCGCTGACTATGCTGTATATCCTGGTGGGCTACCGAGGGGGGACTGGATTGGGCTTCGGCTCTTTGGTCCCGCCTCTCAGCAGAACCTGTACCCCAACTGGTGGTACTGGTGCATAAATATGCTTGAAACTTTTATATATAATCGGATTATATATATAAGGATTCGGGAATCATTTTTTTTCGAATTAAGTTATGATTGGGTGATCGTTCCCCATTTTTTTAATAATATTTCATTTCGGGAGACCAATTTGCAAGGCTTGACAACACACCTGTCATTTCATCATTTGACATTTCACACCTGTCATCCTGTCATTTCGCGGTCAGCTGGGAGGTGGTCACCTGTCTTGACGGCACCATAAAACTCCTGTCAATTGGAGTACGGCGAACGAGCGTCCGGCACTTGTGGCACTTGACACCCTCCTGGTGGTGGGAGGTGTGGCACTTGACACCCCTCCTGGTGGTGGCAGGTGTGGCACTTGACACCTCCTGGTGATGGGAGGTGTGGCACTTGACACCTCCTGGTGATGGGAGGTGTGGCACTTGACACCCTCCTGGTGGTGGGAGGTGTGGCACTTGACACCCTCCTGGTGGTGGGAGGTGTGGCACTTGACACCTCCTGGTGATGGGAGGTGTGGCACTTGACACCTCCTGGTGATGGGAGGTGTGGCACTTGACACCCTCCTGGTGATGGGAGGTGTGGCACTTGACACCCCTCCTGGTGGTGGCAGGTGTGGCACTTGACACCCTCCTTGGTGATGGGAGCCGTAAGCCCCCCCCCCCCTTTGACACCGTCAATGCTGACATTGACAGGTCGAAACCGTCGTTCGTCCTGTCCTTCCTTAATTCCTCCTCCAACATGCTTCCTGGAAATTTTAATTTCGTGTCTATACCTGTTTTTTTTTCTATGTACTTCTTATATGTCTTTATCAAGCTTCCTTTGCCTCGCTTTCCTTTCTGCTAATGGCATCTATTATTTCTTTATCTTTCACTTTTATTCATTCATTTCGGACATTTCTCTCTTTTTTATTGTCATCCTCTTTCCCTCCCATTCCGTTTTTTTGCTTTTAAAAATCGTCTGACTTTTTGTGATTTCTGCATATACAACGCAAAAAAAAAATGGAAAATGAAAATAAAGCATTTAAAATTGGTTTAATAATGGAGGTGAAAAAAGTCGATTCTCAGCGTGTTGATCAGCCCGAGATATTGAAGTCCCCCACAAGCCTCAGAAAGACTCGGTTCCACTCTATTATATTCCACGGAGAACACGGCTTTTAAACTAATATATAATATACAATTTTATGAAATTTTTACGAAGAGGAAATATTTAATGCGAATGACGCGAGATTAAGCAGGTAATGAGATGGTGTCAGTAAGGAAATTCAGAGAATTATTTGAACTTGTAAGCACGACCCCTCTCCAAGTAACCTTCGGTGCTTGGAGCGGGTCGTCCACGCCTCTCCTGACCAACATAACCCTTCGGTGCTTGGAGCGGGTCGTCCACACCTCTCCTGACCAACATAACCCTTCGGTGCTTGGAGCGGGTCGTCCACACCTCTCCTCGCTTCCCTCTATGTTGTGACTACGTATTCATATATATATTAATCATGACAGTACTAAAGCATTGCTGGGAGTGCCTCGCAGGATTAGTTAAGAGACCAGTATGAGCGTGTGCTCGTGGTAGATTAGTTTATGGTGTGAATAAGGTAGGTCCAGTCACCATATTCTCGTAATGGGAGGTTTTATACCGTTAACCTCTATGCTGGTTTGTGGTAAACTCCGAACGTTTGGTAGATAAACCATTTCAATCGAATTATTGATGTTTGAATTATTTAAATATTGATGTTTCTGCATTTACGAGATATAATTCGCTTAAAATGGAGTCGATGGCACTTATATGACGTGATCATGTCTCCGCGGTTGATGGGTGGATTGGGTGGAAGGATCAGCTGATCTGGATACAGCCCGTCGTTCTAGAAAATGGTAGAGGCTTCGCGATATTGACATACTGTCCCGTTTTCTGTTTTGGGTCCTCTGGTAGGTTAGGATAAGGGCACTTTAGTACGCCAGTTTCTTGACGTTGGAACACCTTAGGAGGACAGGGCTGCTCGCTGGGAGGGGAAAAATAGTGACAAAGAACAACTTACATTATAGCAGGATTTCCTTTACGGCTGTATTATGCCATGGTCTCTACCGACGGCATTTCTTATTTTGTATTTTGCGTATCATAGCAGTCATGTAACCTTATTCACACACACACACAAAAGTTTGAAATTGTAGAAGAAAAAAATGGGAATTAGGAACCGAAAGTCGGCTAAAAATGGAGGGTTGAAAAAACCTCTTGGGTTCTATTCCATTATGTTGGGAGAGTAAGATTAAAGAACATGGGTGTAGCGCAGATATTCTTAGCAGATGGTCAATATTCCGCCTCTGTGTTCTCAGGTGTCGGGCCACAACAGCCTAGAGGGGGGGGGGTGGTCCGGAGTGGTGGGGGGAGGGGGGGTGTGTGGTCCGGAGTGGTGGTGGGGGGGGGGAGGGGGGGGTGTGGTCCGGAGTGGTGGTGGGGGGGGGGAGGGGGGGGGTGTGGTCCGGAGTGGTGGGGGGGGGAGATACATCAAGCATCAACATGCTACAATGACAGATACAACATTTAAAGTAATTGATGGTGTAAAGCAATATTTTATTTTATTTCAACTTCATCAGTTGTTGTTAATAACTCACAGGAAACATATTCGTTCATCTCAAACCAAGTGTTAGTGTGTATATATAATATACATAAGTATACATGAATTCCGTATGTATATACTGGTATACGTGGCTCTCCGCAAAGACATGTATGGAAATTGATACATGAAATATGAACATAACTCTTAGCATTAGGTCTGAATACGAGTGCAGATCTTAACAGACCTGTAGTATACATAGCGAACAAAATTCATACATAAACATACGAATATACTGAGGAACACACGTGCGCACGACCCCCATACAGCAACCCGTTCTCGCACTTTCTTTAAGTCAATATTGGCTTATTAAATAAGTGCATATGTGACATACTAATTTATTGTGAATATTTTAGTTTACCTTGAAAAGCTTCATAGAAAACACCGACCTTACCTAACCTTCTTAGTATGTTAAGATAAGCATCTTATTGCTTCGTAATTACAACTTATTACTTAACCAATTATAGGTATAGGTTAAGTAATAATTGTAATTACGAAACAATTAAATGATTATCTTAACATACTAAGAAGGTTAGGTAAGGTCGGTGTTTTCTATGAAGCTTTTCAAGGTAAACTAAAATATTCACAATAAATTAGTATGTCACATATGCACTTATTTAATAAGTCAATATTGACTATAAGAAAGTGCGAGAACGGGTTGCATACAGAGACCTGACCAGGGCAGGAGGAAGGTCGTTCCTCTCGAAGGTGAGAAGCAGCAAACGAATGACAGTGCAAGGCTTCTGGTCGCTGGGAAGCGTTCTTCTATCTTCTTTATTCTGGCTTAATTTAATAGAGGAACTATGAGGAGGGATATCAGTCGATGGGGTGGGGGGAGATGGGGGAGTGTTGGTGATGGGGCGGGGAAGGGAGGCTGCTGGAAATGGGTAAGGAAGAGGGGACATGAGGGGGAGAAGGGAGGGAATGGGAGGGGAAGCAATAACTCAGCCTGCCAGAGTAAGATGATGGATCACCTCTCACACAGGTGGATGTGGAGGAGCTTGTGGTGGTGATGGTGTTGGAGGAGGCTGGAGGTAGATGCGGTTGTGGTAAAACGGATGTGGTTGTGCACGCGCCAACTAGGCAAGTTAACCCAAGGAGCCTGGGTGACAGAGTTGCATGCAGGAATACGACTCACAAAATACTCAGGGGGGAACAGGATTACGACATACAAAATACTCAGGGGGATTGATGGCCATTCTCTGCATCGGAGGGAAGGGGAGGGGGCGAAGACATGGGATACACACACAGACACACACACACACACACACACACACACACAAACAAACACACACACACACACACACACACACACACACACACACACACACACACACACACACACACACACACACACACACATACAAACAAACAAACAAATGTGCACTTTATAGCTTGTTTATGCTTGTTGTTGTGGTAGAATCAGCTAAACAACCACAATCTCAAAATCATTCTCCTCGTCAAAGAAGCAAACAAGCGGTTAATAATAATTATAATAATTGTGTCGGGGGGACAGGCAGCCAGAGTGTATTCATTCACGTTAGGCTTACATGTGGCTCCCAAAGGCCGAATTACTGACCCCATCCAGGATGCATCAAGCTGACTAACTCCTGGGTACCTACTTACTGCTAGGTAAACAGAGGGCATTAGGTGATAGGAAATGAGCCCAACCATTTCTGTCCGGCCCGGGATGCGAACCCGGAATTCACGATTATGAGTCGACAACGGACCCGACTGTACCACCCGGGGAAACTTGTAATAATTGATCTACGATGTTGGAGCAGTAAGCCTTACTTCATGTACTGCAGGAAGCCATGTACTATATTCCATAGTACTCTATTCCACACGTATTATATTCCAAGTCACGTATTATATTCCAAGTCACGTATTATATTCCAAGTCACGTATTATATTCCAAGTCACGTATTATATTTCAAGTCACGTATTATATTCCAAGTCACGTATTATATTCCAAGTCACGTATTATATTCCAAGTCACGTATTATATTCCAAGTCACGTATTATATTCCAAGTCACGTATTATATTCCAAGTCACGTATTATATTCCAAGTCACGTATTATATTCCAAGTCACGTATTATATTCCAAGTCACGTATTATATTCCAAGTCACGTATTATATTCCAAGTCACGTATTATATTCCAAGTCACGTATTATATTCCAAGTCACATATTATATTCCAAGTCACGTATTATATTCCAAGTCACGTATTATATTCCAAGTCACATATTATATTCCAAGTCACGTATTATATTCATCTTAAATCCAGTTTGAAGTCAATCCTGCACTAATTTCTCTTGCAGAACAAACTGCATTTTTGCATGGACTAAAAAAATTAATCAAATGCCAGGTTTCCTTTTTAGCGTGGTAGGGAGGAAGGTGAAAAAAAAGGCCGCTAAATAGATGATAACGATGAAGGAGACGAAGTGGCCTAATTACCCAGTTGTGTGGTTGTCTCATCAACATTGTTTTGCATGATGGATCCCCCGATACAACTGGCATAATTGCTGTTTTTGTTGAAGCGTTTGATGGGGTTGAGATGGAGGTGCGGAGGTAGAGAGCTGACGAGCACGCTCCGGTGAGCACTGGTGGTTGTTGATTGTTTCTGTAGAGGAAGGTGGTAAGGATGCATCTTGGGTGCTCTGTCTCTCTCTCTCTCTCTCTGTCTGTCTCTGTCTCTGTCTATGTCTCTCTCTCTCTCTCTGTCTGTCTCTGTCTCTGTCTATGTCTCTCTCTCTCTCTCTCTCTCCCATTATACTTGGCATGTTGACCAGACCACACACTAGAAAGTGAAAGGACGACGACGTTTCGGTCCGTCCTCGACCATTCTCAAGTCGATTCTCACAATCGACTTGCGAATGGTCCAGGACGGACCGAAACGTCGTCGTCCCTTCACCTTCTAGTGTGTGGTCTGGTCAACATACCTCAGCCACGTTATTGTAACTCCTCGTCTACATATACGTCTGGGATATTCGTTGGTTGGGAATTATTAAACAGGAGAATTGGTAATATGTCCGTGAGACCCAATTGCAATTACGGTCTAATTATATACCGTCGGGCAGTTTTGCCCTAAGGGTTATTTTCGCCAGTCCAGCTGTTTATATGTGTATGTTCGCTTGTTAGTGCTACGGGAAGGTGTGGTGTAGCACTTTGTTCCCCCCCCTCTTCCTACCAGTTTTATTTTACAAGTTGCGTTATTTTTTTTATCTATTCTGACGTTCGAATTTGTTGTCAAATCTGTGAAGTCTGTGTGCGTATGTGTGTGAGTGAGTGCGTGCGTGCGTGAGAGATTGAGAGTGGCCATGTACACAGTCTGTACTCACCTACTTGTACTCACTTAGTTGTGCTTGCGGGGGTTGAACTCTGGTTCTTTGGTCCCGCCTCTCAACCGTCAGTCAACTGATGTACAGATTCCTGAGCCTACTGGGCTCTTGTCACATCTACATTTGCTCTGTGACTGTGGCTCTGTGTGTCACAAGCTCTGTAACTGAGCTATGTACGTGTTGGCGAGTGAGAGGAAGAGTGTATGCAAAGGAGAGGAGGTAAACAAAGGGGAATGTGTGTGTGTGTGTGTGTGTGTGTGTGTGTGTGTGTGTGTGTGTGTGTGTGTGTGTGTGTGTGTGTGTGTGTGTGTGTGTGTTGATGATCTATGGTCAACACTCTTGAGTCACTAGCTACAGCAGTAGTCACCATGGGCCTCCAATACAACACACTCAGTGGACATA
>NC_091177.1:12885278-12900278 GCF_040958095.1 Procambarus clarkii
CGTATCCCAGTTCATTGTTCTCGTATCCTAGTTCTTTGTTCTCGTATCCCAGCTCCTTGTTCTCGTATCCCAGCTCCTTGTTCTCGTATCCCAGCACCTTGTCCTCGTATCCCAGCTCCTTGTCCTCATATCCCAGCTCCTTGTTCTCGTATCCCAGCTCCTTGTTCTCATATCCCAGCTCCTTGTCCTCATAACCTCTCCAAGTGCTATACATACAGTTGTACTGGTTTAATACTTTCTTCTGATAATCGCCTTGTCTACTAACTTCGGCTTGAAACGTTTTGATTAAGGAAACGACAGTGGTATATAGACTGTGTCTGTTCGTCTGATGTTCCTGCGAGTTGACAAGTTGACTGTTGTTGCTAGAGTACTGCAAGGTGTTAGTTTTAAATAAACATGCTGAGAGATCTGACATGAACGGTGAAAGACAGCGACTGACATGACGTTAACAAAGCAATGTATTTAAATTCCTTTTCTTAGAACTTCGTAGAAATGACTGAAATGTTAAATGGGAATAAATTGTAGCCCTCTTGGTTGACTCAGAGGGCTACAATTTATTCCCATTCCTCAGCCAGCAGCCTGAGATGAGAGAGAGAGAGAGAGAGAGAGAGAGAGAGAGAGAGAGAGAGAGAGAGAGAGAGAGAGAGAGAGAGACCATGCTGTGATTCGTGCTTGAGACGGCTTCGTTGGTGTGAATTCCTTGCTCTGAACTGCCACTTCTTTCCAGAAATTATGTCCAAACGGAGTCGGCGTGAGTGTTTATCATGCGTGGGACCCTTAACTGTCCGCACCTCACAACTCCATTACTCAAAGATGTGTGTTCACTCATCATGGGGATGTGTAGTAAAGATCTGCTAAGTGTTTGTGATGGTCACGAGGATTCGCTGTCTCTTTAGTCACGGTGCTGGAGGGGTGATGGGGGTGGGTGTTGGAGGGGGTGATGGGGCGGGTGTTGGAGGGGTGGTGATGGGGGTGGGTGTTGGAGAGGTGATGGGGGCGGGTGTTGGAGGGGTGATGGGGGCGGGTGTTGGAGGGGTGATGGGGGCGGGTGTTGGAGGGGTGATGGGGGCGGGTGTTGGTGGGGTGAGAACTATTACTACTACTACTACCGTAATAAATGTCTGCCTATACCAGTGAATGATTACTGCCGCTACTTCTTACGGCTGAGAGATTATTCCTGTCATGTACTGTTATATACTGTCATGAAGTGTCATGAAGTGTCATGAACTGTCATGTACTGTCATAGAATGACTACTAATAGTAGTTATTCTACTAAATAGAATGACTACTATTTATGCTGCGGGCTAGCTCTTACTACTAAATATACAGCTGTGTGTATATATATATATATATATATATATATATATATATATATATATATATATATATATATATATATATATATATATATATGTGTGTGTGTGTGTGTGTGTGTGTGTGTGTGTGTGTGTGTGTGTGTGTGTGTATCACGAAAATAAACACGTGATTTAAAAATGTGACAATGTCGGGCCACGGAGGGGGGGGGGTGAAGCAGGAGTTTCCTTGGGTGCTTTCGTATATTAATACATCTTCAGAAGGAGTACTCCTTCTCCTTCAAATACTCCGACTCCTTCTGAAGATGTATTAATATACGAAAGTACTTAAGGAAATTCCTGTTTCATTTTTCCTCCGTGGTCTGACATTGTCATATATATATATATATATATATATATATATATATATATATATATATATATATATATATATATATATATATATATATATATATATATATATATATAAAGCCCTTGAGTTTGTACCAGTGTGTTCCTTTGCTATATATATATATATGCTAACCTAATCGTTCTCCTGCTCCTCTAACAGAGTCAACCAATACGGCTTCAAGTACCACCTTGAGACGCCCATCTCCACCTCCCAGCGCAGAGAAGACGATAGGATCACGTACATCAACAAGGGCCAGTTCTACGGCATCACTATGGAGTACATCCCCGACCCCGAGAAGCCTCTCAAGTCTGGCACAGTCAAGGTACGGTGTTGATCTTCCTGTTCTGGTGGGTGATGGACGAAGCTTCCTCCGGGTGAAGAGGAAGGAAGGGGTGGTTTCTGAGCAGGAGGAAGGGGTGGGATGGGAAGGAAAGGGGAGCAAAGTAGCTCGTCTTGAGAAAGGAGGCTTCTCCCCGTGACGTGGTCAAGGTAGGGGACTATAGGTCAGTCACTCCTCTCCACATGACATGTTTGTCGACAATGTCCTTCGCCGTTTTCATAGCGTGGATGCGACTGTTTTAATCGGTTTTATCCACGTTAAGTCGGTGGATGTTTTCCTCGACTTGTAAATTGGTGGATTTTTTTTTGGGGGGGTTAGCTTTAAATTTGCGAGTGATTTTATTTTTTTTTAGCTTTAAATTGAGGGAATGTTTTCGTCGAGTCTTAATTGCTGAATGTTCTCGTTAACGTGTAAATTGGTAAATGTTTTCGTCAATTTATAAATTGGTAAGTGCTTCCGTCAACTGGTAAATTGGTGAATATATATATTCAGCAACTTGTAAATTGTGGAATTTTTCGTCAACTTGTAAATTGGAGAATGTTTTTCAAAGTGTACTCCAACAAGCCACCCCTCCCCCCCCCCACACTCTGTACACAGGACCCCCAGACGCCTGTACACAGGACCCCCAGACGCCTGTACACAGGACCACTAACACTGTACACAGGACCACAAACACTATACACAGAACCCCAAACACTGTATACAGGACCACAAACACTGTACACAGGACCACAAACACTGTACACAGGACCACAAACACTGTACACAGGACCCCAAACACTGTACACAGGACCCCAAACACTGTACACTGGACCACAAACACTGTACACAGGACCACAAACACTGTACACAGGACCCCAAACACTATACACAGGACCACAAACACTGTACACAGGACGCACCGCTCCAAACTGGTTCCGCTGACCGCCACCCAGCTCCATTCGCCCTGGGGGCATGATATCGTTCAGTGCGGCCAGACCTCGGCCCACACGCTATCTTGTTTGTTATCTCGTCGTGTGGCAGAACGTCTGGGATCTAATGATGATGGAAGTACCATTATGTTCGCGCTCGGAACAAAATTCCCCCCTTGACTTTCAGGGCGTTTTCGAAAGCTGATTAGTCGTACTTCATATTTTTAGTGTCCTGTTTTGTGGATATGTTTATACTTTTGTTTATAGGTACACACACTCACACGGACATATATGTGTACACACACACACATACACACACATACACACACACACACACACACAATTTGTCTTGTGACCATCGTGTTGGGTGGACGTGGGTTGGGAGCTCCTGTCTCACTAGTGGAGTGGGAGGGGTAATCAGGCAGCTTCGAAGTGAAAAAGTGTGTACAAGTGAATGAAAAAACCTTGAGTTTTGGCCAGAGCCATAAAGTAGTGAAGAAAAACAGTTTAAATAGCGTAATTCAAAATAGTTGTAGTATTGTGGCAGTGTGTAGTGTGGAGCAGACCTCACCGACCTCTGACCGCGTGACCTCACCCCGGCAGCAACCCTCCTACCACCACGGGGACGACGCTTGGAGATTCACTCACCTATTGTGTTAGCAGGACGGTAAGATACTTGGAACCCCTGTGGGTAAGGTTGCATTATAGCAATGACTAGGTCAGGAAGGGCGTCTAGGTCCAGCAGTATTATGATTGAGGAAGAAGATAGGTTTGTGGAGAAGATGATTGGGAAATTTGTAGAGAAGAGGGATGTTTGGATAGGTGATCTAATCCAGGGGATTAAAAGTGAAGTCTTTAATAAGATACAGGGCGAGGTTCAAAGACTCAAACAAGAGTTTATGGATTATATTCAAGAGGAAATCAGGAAGAGCAGGGTAGAATGGCAAGGAGAAATATCTAGGCTTACTAATGAATTTGGCAGGAATAAGGGAAGCTTGGCAGGGGAAGGGGAAGTAGTAGTAGTAGGTGGAGTAGCGGGTGTAGGAGGGGTGGGGGTCAGCCAGGGAGAGGGCCACCAGCATGACCCTGAACTGAGAAAGAGGACAATCATAATCCATGGATTACTTGAAGCCAGGGCACCATCGAGGCAGGAAAGGATGGAGATTGAGGATTTGGAACTACAGGGGATCTTGAGAGACATGAGAGCCCAGATGGCAGGGAATGAGGTGCAAGTCCACCGACGCATTGGACCATACAACTGTAACAGGAAACGACCTGTCCTGGTACAGTTCACTAACGAAGAGGCAGTGGATTACATACTGCATCACAAACACCTACTCAGAGGTAGCGAAAATTACTACAACGTATTTATTGACAAATTCATGACGAAGGAGGAACAGATTGCCCACAGAGCAAGCAAACAACAATACGACTCTTCCCATTTGAGCGCAGCTACACACCCCAGTGTTAATCCACCCCATGCTAACCAGCTCACACGTGCTTCTCAGGTCACCCCTTTCCCAAATCAGCCGCCCCTGCTTATCTCCCCAGCACATCCCTTGACCCCTCTGACCCCACTGGAGTCAAATTCATCCCACATTCCAAGGACCCCCTCATCACCTCAACCCCCAAAACCCGTCCAGCCCTCGTCCCCTCAACCCCCAAAACCCACCCAGCTCTCATCTCCTCAACCCCCAAATCCCATCCAGACCTCATCCCCTCAACCCCAAGAACCCACCCAGACCTCATCCCCTCAACACCCAAAGCCTACCCTGCCCTCACCCCTCCTCATCCCCTCTCCTTCCATGTGACCCCCCACCCTTGCGAGGGAGGTGGGAGGTCCCCCCCACCCCCTCTATCCATCCCCCTCCCAACCTCTCAACCTCTATCTGTCTCCCAACCTTACGCCATCTCCCAACCCCTCTATGCCCTCCCTAATCTTCAGACCCAGTATGCCCTTCCTACTCCAGACCTACCTACCCAGGCCCTACCCCAGACCCTCCTACCTACCTTCCTAGAAGCCCAGCCCCCAGTAGCCCCCCAAGCACCCCTCCTGAACTCTTTCACCCCCCATACACCCCCCGGACCCCCCCAGACACCCCCTGGATCCCCCCGGACATCCCCCGGACCCTCCCCGCCCCCAGTCATCCTCCAGACACCCCCCAGATCCCCCAGATCCCCTCTGCCCCCAGTCACCCCCCAGACATCCCCCAGATCCCCCCAGACCCCCAGAGAAAGGGAGAACTCTGGTACAAGAGTTTCCATGAAGAATCTCAAGGTTTGGTACACCAATGCTGATGGGGTATCTAATAAAGCAGAAGAGATAAAAGAAAGAGTGAGTGAAGCAGATCCTGACATAGTTGCAATTGTGGAAACTAAAATTAATGACATGATCTCAGATGCTATCTTTCCTGAAGGGTACCAGGTGATACGAAAAGAGAGGACACAGAGACAGGGAGGGGGAGTAGCACTCCTAATAAAGCGGAAATGGAAGTTTGAAGACCTGGGAAATCGAGTTACCAATGAGTGCACAAGCTTCATACATGGAACTCTGACAGTAGATGGGAGGAAGATTGTGATCATGGTAATCTACAATCCCCCACCAAACAGTAGAAGACCCAGGCAGGAGTATGATGACAACAACAAAGCATGTATTGATGAACTGCAGAAGGCAGCAACACTAGCCCACAGAATGAGAGCGAAGCTGCTGATCATGGGGGACCTAAATCATGGAGAGATAAATTGGGAATCAAGGAATCCCCATGGAGGGGATGAAACGTGGGGAGCAAAATTAGTAGATGTTATAGACAGGAATTTCCTGACACAACATGTGAAGGAAGACACAAGGGAAAGAGGAGGAGATGCACCGAGCCTATTAGACCTGATTTTCACCCAGAACGTAGAAGATATCGAGAATTTAGAGCATGAAATACCTCTAGGGGCCAGTGACCATTGTGTCCTAGTCTTTGACTACATGATGGAATTCAAAATTATGACCATGGGACAAGAGATCTGGGAAAGGAGAGCTGACTACAGGAAAGGGGACTATATGAGGATAAGGGACTATCTGGGTGAAGTGCAGTGGGAGGAAGAAATTAGAGGAAAAACAGTCCAAGATATGATGGACCTAGTCATACAGAAATGCCAGGAGGCCGAAGAGAGATTTATACCAACGGTAAAGGGAAAAAATAAGAAGGAATATAATAACCCATGGTTTAATAGACAGTGTCAGGAAGCAAAAATGGCCAGCAGGCGGGAGTGGAGGAAGTACAGAAGACAAAGAACAGAGGACAACAGAAGCAGATACAACAGAGCTAGGAACGATTACATTAACATAAGACGAACATCGGAAAGGGACTATGAGAACGATATTGCAATCAAAGCGAAAAAACAACCTAAGTTACTACACAGTCATATAAGAAGAAAAATGTCGGTGAACGACCAAGTGACAAGACTAAGGAAGACAGAGGGGGCATATACTGAAAGTGACAAGGAAATCTGCGAGGCACTGAATGCCAGTTTCCATGGAGTGTTCACTACCGAGCCTGAGCAGCTCCCATTGTTGGAAGGGGTTACCCTAGATGAAAGACTATCAGATATAGAGGTGACAGCAGAGGAGGTAATGAAACAGTTGACAACTCTAGATGCAACTAAAGCAGTTGGACCAGACAAAGTATCACCGTGGATACTAAAAGAAGCAGCACAGGCCCTCAGCGTGCCTCTGGCAATGATCTTTAATGAGTCACTTATGTCAGGAGAATTGCCCAGTTGCTGGAAGAAGGCAAATGTCGTGCCGATCTTCAAGAAAGGAGATAGGGAGGAGGCACTTAACTACAGACCTGTATCACTGACAAGCATCCCCTGTAAAATACTGGAAAGAATAATTAGGCTACGACTGGTTGCACACCTGGAGAACATTAGGTTTGTGAACAAACATCAACATGGGTTCTGGACAGGGAAATCGTGCCTAACAAACCTTCTGGAATTCTATGATAAAATAACGAGGATAAGACAGGACAGAGATGGTTGGGCAGACTGCATATTTCTGGACTGCCAAAAAGCCTTTGATACAGTACCGCACATGAGACTGCTGTTCAAGCTCGAGAGGCAGGCGGGGGTGGGGGGAAAGGTCCTAGAATGGATAAGGAACTACCTAACAGGAAGGAGCCAAAGAGTTACGGTAAGGGGCGAGAAGTCGGACTGGCGAACAGTAACAAGTGGAGTACCACAAGGATCGGTGCTGGGACCAATTCTATTTCTTGTGTATGTTAACGACATGTTTACAGGCGTAGAGTCCTACATGTCGATGTTTGCGGATGATGCAAAGTTGATGAGAAGAGTTGTGACAGATGAGGATTGCAGGATCCTCCAAGAGGACCTGAACAGATTGCAGAGATGGTCAGAGAAATGGCTACTAGAATTCAACACGAGCAAATGTAAAGTTATGGAAATGGGACTAGGAGATAGGAGACCAAAGGGACAGTACACAATGAAGGGGAACAGCCTACCTGTAACGACGCGTGAAAGAGACCTGGGGGTGGACGTAACACCTAATCTATCTCCTGAGGCACATATTAATAGGATAACGACAGCAGCGTACTCTACACTGGCAAAAGTTAGAACATCATTCAGAAACCTAAGTAAGGAGGCATTTAGGGCGCTTTACACTGCCTACGTAAGGCCAGTCTTAGAGTATGCCGCCTCATCATGGAGTCCCCATCTGAAGAAGCATATAATGAAACTGGAAAAGGTTCAGAGGTTTGCAACGAGACTCGTCCCAGAGCTACGAGGGATGGGGTATGAAGAGCGCCTGAGGGAACTGTGCCTTACGACACTAGAAAGAAGAAGGGAGAGGGGGGACATGATAGGAACGTATAAGATACTCAGAGGAATTGACAGAGTGGACATAGACGAAATGTTCACACGGAATAGTAACAGAACGAGAGGACATGGATGGAAGCTTGAAACTCAGATGAGTCACAGAGATGTAAGGAAGTTTTCTTTTAGCGTGAGAGTAGTGGGGAAATGGAATGCACTTCAGGAACAGGTTGTGGAAGCAAATACTATTCATAATTTTAAAACCAGGTATGATAGGGAAATGGGACAGGAGTCATTGCTGTAAACAACCGATGCTCGAAAGGCGGGATCCAAGAGTCAATGCTCGATCCTGCAAGCACATATAGGTGAGTACATATATAGGTGAGTACACAGACACACACACACACACACACACACACACACACACACACACACACATATGCACATACACACACACACACACACACACACACACACACACACATATGCACATACACACACACACACACACACACACACACACACACACACACACACACATATGCACATACACACACATACACACACACACACACACACAGACACACACACACACATATGCACATACACACACATACACACACACACACACACACAGACACACACACACACACACACACACACACACACACACACACACACACATATGCACATACACACACACACACACACACACACACACACACATATGCACATACACACACATACACACACACACACACACACAGACACACACACACACACACACACACACACACACACACACACACACACACACACACACATATGCACATACACACACACACACACATACACACACATACACACACACACACACACACACAGACACACACACACACACACACACACACACACACACACACACACACACACACACACACACAGACACACACACACACACACACACACACATATGCACATACACACACACACACACACACACACACACACATATGCACATACACACACACACACACACACACACACACACACACGCACACACACGCACACACACGCACACACACACACTTAGTTGATTGACGGTTGAGAGGCGGGACCAAAGAGCCAGAGCTCAACCCCCGCAAGCACAATTAGGTGAGTACAATTAGGTGAGTACACACACACCAGATCCAAGAGTCAATGCTCGATCCTGCAGACACAACTAGGTGAGTACACACACACAAACACACACACACATGCCCCGAGCGTTGCCGGGTGATGGATATTTGTGGAACACACGTGGAAGCATGTACGTTCAAGAACCGTCTAGCACTTAAATGCAATCTCTTGCTAAGTAGTTATAGTACTGAGCTGTCAGGTGTATGGTTCTATGGCGGCGGCCCAGGTTCGAATCCTGGAGGGGATCATAGAATTTACAGGTTTTTATGTATACAGCATATGCATATATATATATATATATATATATATATATATATATATATATATATATATATATATAATATAATGTGTGTTATTGAGCTTGAAAAAAAGTTTAGATGAATGTTTCTAACACGAATCTTTACAATACTTGTTATGTTCTTCTTTCCTTGAGAAGGACGTTAAAGAAATCACTTTCCAAAAGTTCCCTTTACAGTTTATATGACCTGATGCTATGAGCTGCTGTCCCTTCCTGAGCCATGGTGGTCTCCTCTACCACCCAGGTGAAGGTACTCACCTAGTTGTACTTGCGGGGGTTGAGCTCTGGCTCTTTGGTCCCGCCTCTCAATCGTCAATCAACAGGTGTAAAGGCGTGACTATGGCTGTCTTCCTTGGGGCACTATTTGCGAATTTTTAAATGGACACTGTTGAACAGGAAGTCCTTGTTGACGTGGACCTAACACCTGACGTCTAATGTAGGTAGGTTGATGACATATTCTTACAGGTACCTGTCATTCAGCGCTTGCTGCAGATCAGGGATGCATTTGAACGAGGTTCCGTGCTAAGTTTCACCTATGGGATGGATAGTGAAGGTAAGCAGCCTGTCTTAGATGTAACGGCGTCGGGAAGGAATGGGGGCTTTCACCCTGGAGTCTACACTTAGGGAACCAACGAAGGAATAGCATGTAATTTCAACACACAACCAGATCATCACCAGAGATATCCTAATCAACAGCACCGGAAAAATCGATATATATATAACCACAATAGAAGACTAGACATTGACGAAGCACTACATGTCAAACAATCTCATCCAACTATAAACAGTCAGCTCACACAATATACAGCACTCATTGCCTCAGTCAACAGAGAGTTGAGGTACTGCAGAAGGCCTATCGCTCCATGCGCCTTACTTCACCTCTCCCTTCTTGGTTAGATATGCGGTGGCTCCAGCTTTTTTTGGTTTACGGGCTATTCATGCCCGTGCCACCTCGTGGGTGGCTTAATCTTTATCAATCAATCTAACTTGCATCCACTTCACCTTTGCCTTTGAAAAAGTTGACAAACTCAGCGAAACGCATCTTTTATCTTGTACACACAGGTGGGGTAGTGGAACATACAACTGCTGTTTCCTATTAGCAACTTCATAGCTTTCCTATCCCATAGCTCATGGTAAACCTCACCTACTAGTTTCCCCTGGAATACGACCGGCCAGCCGTTTACCAATCAGGTATACCCAATCACTACTGGGTGAACAGAAGCATACAGTTAAGAATTTACGCCAAGTCAGTCCTCCCCGGTCAGGATCTCTTAGCGTTAGGCTACATAAAAATTATAAACTGAACTTGTAAAAAAATGTAAACTGGATTTATGTATAGTTACGCGAGTGTCACATATCTATGGTAGGAGGAGAAGAACCACACACACATCCGCCATGAATTTACGAATTCGGTCGCTTAAAAATCAATTATGATATTAAAATAGAGTCTCAGACCAGAGTCCGTCTTGGAAGTTACACTGCAAGTGAAATTGGATACGCCATTAGCGATGGCGATCACAGGTGGCCTGAAATTCCCGTACTAATATATATACAGCTCTGTATACCGCCATGCTTACATGTATTCAAGGAAAATACACCCGACTTGCATAGAGTATTCTACGGGGTTCTCTCTCTCTCTTAACACCTGGTTAATACACTAGCAAGCAGGGTGTGTATGTGAGAGGAATTAAGGAAGATAGAAGATAAGGAATGACTCTCCTGAGGTTGAGGAAGGAGGGGGTGGAGTCGGTGGTCGGCTCCGGTGATCGTGGTGGTGGAGTCGGGGGCGGTGAAGTCGGCTTCGGTTCCGTGGAGGATCCCACGGGTATCGGTGCCCGGAACCTTGGTCTCCTTGCCCTTGCGGTCGCCCGAGGAACTCAACCTGTGATTGAATTCTGATTTTTAATTGTTATTTTTTGGTACGCGGCGGGGATTGTGTAGGTGGGGGATTGGTCATATTAGCTGTCGATTGTTTGTGCTGGGGGTGTAGTGGTGCTAGGTGTGTATATGTGGGTGTTAGTGTGTTGGTATGTGTTGTGTGCTTGTGTTGGTATGTGTTGTGTGCTTATGTTGGTATGTGTCGAGTGCTTGTGTTGGTATGTGTCGTGTGCTTGTGTTGGTATGTGTCGAGTGCCTGTGTGTTGGTATGTGTTGAGTGCCTGTGTGTTGGTATGTGTCGTGTGCTTGTGTTGTCATGCTTCGAGTGCTTGTGTTGTCATGTTTCGAGTGCCTGTGTGTTGGTATGTGTCGAGTGCATGTGTGTTGGTATGTGTTGAGTGCCTGTGTGTTGGTATGTGTCGAGTGCCTGTGTGTTGGTATGTGTCGAGTGCCTGTGTGTTGGTATGTGTTGAGTGCCTGTGTGTTGGTATGTGTCGAGTGCCTGTGTGTTGGTATGTGTTGAGTGCCTGTGTGTTGGTATGTGTCGAGTGCCTGTGTGTTGGTATGTGTTGAGTGCCTGTGTGTTGGTATGTGTCGAGTGCCTGTGGGTTGGTATGTGTCGAGTGTTTGTGTTGGTATGTGTCGAGTGCATGTGTGTTGATATGTGTCGAGTGCCTGTGTGTTGGTATGTGTCGAGTGCTTGTGTTGCTATGTGTCGAGTGTTTGTGTCGCTATGTGTCGAGTGCATGTGTGTTGATATGTGTCGAGTGCTCGTGTGTTGGCACAAGTCAGTCCAAATATTTTTGCAAAAAAAAAAAATGGGACTGACAGATATAAAACTTAGATCCAGTTACAGATAAGTTCAGATAATTGTATTAATTATATTTTTTATTATACAAATAATATTATTTGTATCATTTATATTGCTTTAATTACTTAATTACAATATTTAATCAATCACCTCATTACTGCGATTGCTTTGTGCGTTTTGGTGGGGTCTCATTTCATACGGTGCAGCCTAATGTGACCTTCAACTGATGGGTTACCACTGTGAATCCATTTGACCCTTAATGACCCCTTGTGTGACCTCTGTGTCAAGTGGGTTGTATGACCCTCAGTGGTCTCTGACGACTCTTTTAACGCTACTTTGCGTCTCTATGGCACCTGGTTTGACCTTCGGTCGACCTCGTGTGTTTGTATGTGACCTCTTGTGTTGTCAGGCGGGAAGTGTTGGCGGTGTCACGGGGTGTCGAGACAGAGCTGTCGATGTCACAGGTGTCGAGACAGAGCTGTCGATGTCTCAGACGATCCCTATAGGTTCCTGTCATAATAATGCCCGACAGTCAGCTCCTGTCCGACTACTGATGATAAATAACATCAACAAACAATAATTAGTTCATCTCCAGCATCAACACTTAATTGTTTGTAATTATTTATTGATGTAATTATAGCGATTATAGCAGAATTAGAGAAGGTGAGTTGCCACGTCTGAATAAACTCATTCTTTTGTCCCTCTTTAGTAAATAATGAAAAGCTATATTGACCCAATTTTGTGCAAGTTTACTGTAGGTGGGAAGTAAACCTTTACTTGTGAAGAGGCGGTCGGTAGGTGTGGGAGGGAGGGAGGAGAGATCTTGAGCAAACAAACTATTGGGGTTAGTACCAGATTATAGAATGGATTAGGCTCTCCGTCTCCTCCTCCTTCATGCGTATCTAATATCATGTCGTCAGAACCTCTCTCCTTATAATATGAGCACAGTATCTTCAACCTTAAGCACATTTGTTGGGTCATCTCTCTCTCTCTCTCTCTCTCTCTCTCTCTCTCTCTCTCTCTCTCTCTCTCTCTCTCTCTCTCTCTCTCTCTCTCTCACTCTCTCTCTCTCTCTCTCTCTCTCTCTCTCTCTCTCTCTCTCTCTCTCTCTCTCTCTCTCTCTCTCTCTCTCTCTCTCTCTCTCTCTCTCTCTCTCTCTCTCACTCTCTCTCTCTCTCTCCCTCTCTCTCTCTCTCTCTCTCTCTCTCTCTCTCTCAAATGTAAGAAAGCATTGGAAAGTAATAATTTGTATTAAGGTGTATAGATGGTTGGTAAAGATAGGTTATAATGAGTCCTTAAGACTGTGTAAAAAAGTCAATATAAGACTTATAGAGAGAGACGGACCACAAATAACTTTGAGCTCTTATCGTGCAAATGACAAACACCTAAACTCCCATTTATACACATACACACACTTTCATACATACACACATCAGAAGGATATCATCAGCGGCATATGCTAGATGTCTTATGTCAGACCAATCAGAGGAGTATGCAACAGAATAACATATGGCATACTGGTCAATGTCCGCGTATCCTTCAGAAACCTGGACAAAGGTACTTTCCGAGTCCTATATACAGCAAAGGTGAGACCCACTCTTGAATATGCATCCCCCAGTATGGAAACCTTACATTAAAAAAAAAGGACAAGGAGAAACTAGAAAAGATCCAAAAATATACAACGAGACTCGATCCGGAGCTGAGGGGATTGAACTATGAGGATCTGGGAACTGGATCTCACCACATTGGAGGAAAGGAGAGACAGGGGGAACATAATAACAACATACAAGGTTCTAAGGGAAATTGACAGAGCAGACAAAGCACCGTCATCTTGAGGTTATCTTGAGATGATTTCGGGGCTTTTTTAGTGTCCCCGCGGCCCGGTCCTCGACCAGGCCTCCACCCCCACGAAGCAGCCCGTGACAGCTGACTAACACCCAGGTACCTATTTTACTGCTAGGTAACAGGGGCATAGGGTCAAAGAAACTCTGCCCAATGTTTCTCGCCGGCGCCTGGGATCGAACCCAGGATCACAAGTCCAGCGTGTTGTCCGCTCGGCCGACCGGCAAGGAATAACAGAACGATAGAGCCATAGAGACACCAAGAAGATCTTTTATTTTTTAATGTTAGAGCTGTCAGTAAATGGAAGATGGTAGATGCAGAAGTCATTGAAGCAAATTAGATTCAAAATTTTCAATATAAGATAAAAACATGAGAAATGAGTCTTTCATTAATCTAAGGGCGTTCGGAAGACCGGGGGGGGGGGCAGGAGCTTAGCTCGACCTTTGCCAGCACATCTAGGTGAGTACTTCTCGGTGAGTACACACATCACGTTTTCCTTAGTTTTACAAGAAATACAAGGAAAAGGGAAAACAGCTTTCCCGATATCTCTTGGGTAACTTTTGTGCACGACTTTGCTATTGTCAATGGTCACGACTTTGTTTTATTCTCTCTGTCTGTCTGTCTGTCTCTCTGTCTCTCTCTCTCTCTCTCTGTCTCTCTCTGTCTCTCTCTCTCTCTCTCTGTCTCTCTCTGTCTCTCTCTGTCTCTCTCTCTCTCTCTCTCTCTCTCTCTCTCTCTCTCTCTCTCTCTCTCTCTCTCTCTCTCTCTCTCTCTCTCTCTCTCTCTCTCTTCTCTCTCTCTCTCTCTCTTCTTTCTCTCTCTCTCTCTCTCTCTCTCTCTCTCTCTCTCTCTCTCTCTCCTCTCTCTCTCTCTCTCTCTCTCTCTCTCTCTCTCTCTCTCTCTCTCTCTCTCTCTCTCCTCTCTCTCTCTCTCCCTCTCTCTCTCTCTCTACAAGTGATTATTTATGTAAGGAAGAAATAGGAAATAGAATATTGTAAGGGAAAAGATGAACAAACAAATGGAGTAGAAAGGGGGGGCGATGGAAGGGGTAGCGGAGAGGGAGAAGGAAGAGTAGATAGAGGAGTAAAGGGGTAGGTAGAAAGAATAGATGTTAAGTAGAAGGAACAGTAGAGAGTAGATGGAGAAGAATAGAGCAGAAGGTGAGAAGAGTAAAAGGGAATTTACACATGAATTTCTGCCTGCATTGTTTGACACCTGC